>NC_063047.1:26360903-26660903 GCF_018812025.1 Megalobrama amblycephala
ATAGGTTTAAATATCATGCTGTAACTGTTGGACTAATATATTATGTCTCCTATGAACTGCATATGTGAATATTATATAGACCTATTGTTTACATTGCTTTAATAGTAGTGTCACGTGGTTGTAGTAAATTGCACAACACAGGAGATTTGGTGACATAAACTGAATTTAATATTATGTCAACAGAAATTACTCAGGAAAACACAACCATAAAACACCAAGACCGAACACTGAACAGAAAGAACTCAAGGCTTAAATACAGAGGAAGGGTTATCAACTGAACAGAAACAGGTGCGTGGAACTAATTAACCAACAGGCGTGATTTTTTTTCCCCCCAAACCATGTTCAGTGGAAATCCCGCCCTGGAGCCGATTCTAAAGATTTAATTGGCCATGTCAATCGCAGTAACAATTGCCAACACCAAACACTGATCCCTAAATCTACCCGTCACTGTAACCTCAGCCAATGAAATTGGTTGCAGGGTGGGATTTCTGCTGAACTGGTTTGGGAAAAAAAAAAAAAAATCATGCAACAAACAAGGAAACTAAATAGGGAAGACAGGCAAGCAAAACAGGCAAGCAAAACAGAGAAAATGAAACCAAAACTTAATATGCATTACAAGTAGGTAATGCAGGCTTCATCAGTCCAGTCTGTCCATTAATGACTTGCAACCATAAAAGCTGTAGTTTCGAAGAGCACTTTTAATGACTGCGAATACCATCGTTTGTCATTCCAATTATGACATACAAAGACACAAGACATTTTTATTTTATTATTCCCGTTTTTCTCCCCTTGTTACCACTGTTTTTCTCCCACCACAATGCACGCGCAACCAAAGTCCCTTTCAAGAAAAGGCTTTACCAGTTGGTGATTGGTTCTTTTATTTAGAAGGCAGCCACCTCACTGCCCATTGCACTTTCTCTTATTCACAAGTAATATGAGTGCACCATCTTTGTGTATCTAAAGTCTTTGCACACGACTGCAGTGACGTAACTGTGACTTCTGCTCCCAAATTGGTCTATGGCATCAAAATGGTGCACACTAAACAAAGTCAACCAGTAAAGTAATCCGATGCATATGGCTGCCATTTCCAGGCAATTTTCCTAATAGCATATCTGTTAAACATCAATAACATTTTATACAAGTTGTATGAAATTCTCAATTTATTTGGAAGGACATTCATCTTTTTAGCATCAGCCTTGCGACGCCTCGGCATCAATTCCCAGATTCATGAAGCATGAAACTTTAGCATGGCTCTAACTCTCCCTGCGGGGCACCTATAACTCCTAAGAATATAGCGTTGATACTGGTCAACTTTGAATTTGATTTAATATCACTAAATAGAAAGTACTTGCTGAGGCATTTGGTAATCAAAGCGAAAGGCAAGCCACAGGGGGGTTTCAATATGGGAAGAGCTGCTCTGGGCCCCATGGCTAATTGCTGAAACGCACAAATGGAGGGGAAATTCAATGTGACGTGAAGCATAGTAAAGATAATACGGTCGCTTTGAAAGAGCAGCATGTGTGTATACAGCTCTCCGGCTGGGCCTGCCAAATATAGGGATTGAAGGTAAGAATGGAATAAACATGCGCACACACACACACTTATAACCTCTCCTGTGTGCTACAGAACAAACAGAGCGTTTTCTTTGTTTGATCTGAAGCATGCTTTGACTGGCGGACTTTGTCATAACAGCAAAAGTACGACGGTGAAGGGCAGAGCTTATCATGGCTAATTTACACCTGGCAAACTGACAGTGAATTTAAAGCAGCCCATAGCAGAAGTAAAACGAGATCATCGCCAGCAGTTATGATATGGTGGAACACAGATAACGTGTGATGCACATACTGATAGAGCAACGGGTCAGGTGGTGGAATAGAGAAAATAAAAGTTCACTGTGTGGCGAGGTTCATTGTTGTATGTTGCCCTCTGAAGTTGTGTCGAGTTCTTGTTTTCTCAGGTTTGGGTTTATTTTCTATTATGACAACATGCTGGCTGATCTGAATCCATATTTCATGCTTGGGCATTTGGTACCGTGGCAACGGGCTGCAAGAGCCAATGAGGACGCAGCAGGGAGCTCCAGCTGTGCAGCTCAGTTTACCCATATGCCTCTGATGCTGCCGTCCACCCCTACGCCGGGAACTTTACTTCCTGCCAGAGAGGAGCAGCAGGAGAGAGAGACACATGCTGAACCTGCAGACCTCCCTAAAATCTACAAATATAGATCAACAAACACAGTCTTTGCTATCTATAGGAGGACATACCATACTGATTTTATGTAAAGCAAATTACATTACTTTAACTATAGACTAACTTTATCCTACACCTTAAATAACACCTTACACCTTAAAAAACTTGATATATATTTATTATATATATTTACACACATTTATGACCCTGGACCACAAAACCAGTCATAAGTCACACGGGTATATTTGTAGCAATAGCCAACAATACATTGTATGGGTCAGAATTATCGATTTTTCTTTTATGCCAAAAATCATTAGGATATTAAGTAAAAGATCATGTTCCATGAAGATATTTTGTAAATTTCCTACCATAAATATATATAAAAAAAATATTCTTGTGAGTAGATATGCATTGCTAAGGACTTCATATGGACAACTTTAAAGGCGATTTTCTCAATATTTTGATTTTTTTTGCACCCTCAGATTCCAGATTTTCAAACAGTTGTAACTCGGCCAAATATTGTCCTATCCTAACAAACCATATTGTACATCAGTGGAAAGCTTTATTTATTTAGATAAATAAATTTATTTAGAATGACAGAATTTTCATTTTTGAGGGAGCTATCCCTTTAAGAGCCCCCAACTGAAGAGCTTCCTTCCACTTCTGGTGGCTAATTTATGATTAATGTCCACAGAATGAAGATGGAGTCACAGATGCTGACAGCTGGCCAGATGTATCTTCTAGAATCTAAGTGTCACTCACTCCAGATCCAATTATAGCCTGCAGCTGTGAATGGACAAACAAGCGACTCCAGTTTATTTCAGCTTCCAGTCAATCAATGTGTCTCATTGTCTACAGACCCTGATTCACCGCCTTTTACATCAAGGTGAAAAAAAAAATACAAAAATATCCCAGCAGACTCCTCAATCAATGGGAACGGAATGGACCACAGGAACGACATTAGCTAAATATTTAGAAAGACTCACTCACTGACTGAGAAGAAGAGCTCACACAATAGGATCTGACACTTTTTTGTCTTCCAGTTTGTTTAGATTAACCGAGGACAAAGATTTGATCAATCATTCCATAGCTGATATCACAGAAAGCAGAATAGAGACAGAAAGGTCAAAAGGATCACAAGAATTGAATCAATCAAGTCAATAGGCAGCTGATTTCTGCCTGAGAGCTCTGGAATTTAAATATTGCTATACGGGTCGGTTTTCACTTCATCTCCTCTACGTGTCAGAATATGGCTTTGGAATCAAAGCTCCAAGCCAAGATACTTTTGCACTTTCCTCTAATGGTGCGTCTAGAAGCCAACAAGGGTTATCGTTCTAACAAAATTACAGTCTAATATCATTATTCTGATTAGACAAGTATAATCTCTCTGTCCATCTCTCTCTGGGTAAGGAATATCTCTCCCTCTGTTTTGCAGATGGAGGGCAGATGGCTGCTGCTTCACTGATGGCAAATTTCCATTTCCTTAAGGTCAACAGCTCACTGCCACAAAACAGGCAAAGGAGCTCCGATAAACGCACAGTATTTGCATTTAAAATAAGGTTGAAGAGGGTCAGACTGAACCGCATTGGCCGCCTTTCTGCTCAGGAGATCAGGGGGAGAATCCAAAACACAGCATAAACTGTCACTTTTCATTACGCATTCATTCAAATGTGTGGTTTCTGATTTGTCAGGAGTGATTATTGTGAAGCGTGGACATACGATTTGAAGAATTGTTGGCACTGTATGCTGGCCTGTATTGTAGACTGTTTATGTTGGCTATATTTCAAAACTGACAATCAATCAGACTGGAATTTGGAAATCTTCTATGAGGAGAAAAGGTATTTAAGTAATGTTCAAAAGTGTTTAATCTACTTGAATTTCTCATTATCTTCAAACTGGAAACTTAATTTAACTACTTAACAAGAGGAGGTCACATATGTAATTTTTGTGAGGAAAAGAAGGGTAAATTTAGATGCAAATAAAGTGAGGTTAATTTTCTTCAATTACTGATATAATTCATTTTCTCACAATAGTTCAACATACTGTACTATTGTTCCTACACTTTCAATCCATCAGTTACCACATTCAATAACTTTGAAGAAGAGAGTATATCGTCGCTGTCCGATGAAAACCACGTATGTCCATTTTGCCGATTTTGAGATTTTTCGACGGATTGAATGTCCAGGTTCATTTCCGTATACAGTATGCTTCACATATCTAAATGGCCAATGAAAAGTTGTGAAATCATGTCATCTGATTTTCACGTATATCCATTTGGTGTCAAAGCTGTCAATCACGGCGCGTATCTCCTGCCCTGTGGAAGCATCTCGCCGGTCTCGTGAAGTTTTCATCGAAGCTCAGCACTGGATAGCCGAATAACACTGTGAGGTTACATTGCCAAATAAACATAGCCTGGTGAGACAATGACTTTCCTTTATCGAGGTAAACGTTTCCCCCCTGACGCCAGACGTACGTCTAGGAGTGACAAAATTACGGTAGGACTGTGCAAACAAAGTATCTGTCTAGCATTACCATGTCAGTGTATTGATTCATTGTCCCTTCATAGTTTGCAAGAGACATTTAATAAATTTATAATTCATATTAAATAAACTAAGCGTATTTAATAAACTAAGACGTAGGCTATTTAATAAACTGAGCGTATTCATCTGTCAATATGAAACGCGACTTGGCCATTCTAATTAATGATCTGAAGAACGCATATCGACCACCGTTATTGTAAAATATGCACGTATGTCCATTTAAACTCAATTTTGGTCAAATGTGGATTATATCATTACACTGGCAAGAATATGGTTACATGTAAAGATGCCGTACCAAGTATGACAACGCTACATTCAACTGCTTTTGATATACAGTGTTTTTTCACTTCCTGAAAAGTAACCGTTTTGGACATACGTGAGTTTCATCGGGCAGCGACGATATCATCTTTCAAAACATTTAAATGATTAAATTATGAAGTAATTAAGAACTACACAACATGAATCAATTTAAAAATATAGTGAATTTCTTTCTTCAGCTGAACACAAAAGTAGATATTTTGAAGAAATTGACTTACATAGTATTTTTTCCCCCCATACTATGGAAATCAGTTTCTTCAAAATATCTTCTTTTGTGTTGAGCAGAAGAAAGAAATTCATACAGTTTGTTTGGTTACCCATATTCTTAAAATGATATTCTTTTGTGTTCAGCAGAAGAAAGAAATTCATACAGGTTTGAAACAACTCGAGGATGAGTAAATGATAACAAAATATTCATTTGAGGGTGAACTATCCCTTTAACATCTGTTGGCAAAGCTTTGTCTATCAGGAGCCAGAAGGCTGGACGAATCAGTACTGAGGATTTTCCAAAGCAGAACTTTTTGAAATTTATATCAACTTTGACAAGAACTCACACAGGCAGTTTATTAGAGTAAAGTCTGCCAAATATCAGACTTCTTCTATTGTTCTCCACATGTGCGTCATCTTCAATAAACAAAAAGTGGAGCTACTCTGTCTCCTACGAGGACATTTTAGCCGCGGCTGTCTCGGATTCATTGATTGTGACTAACGGTGGAGACAGTAATCCTGTGCAGGTACTAGATTGCAATGGCCCTGATCAATAGGCCCCGCACGAAGGGAGGTAATGCCCACAGCGGCAGCAGCATTCATCAAAAGGATAACAGGAACAAAGTCAACACTGCCCACAGTCTGTCTGCACAGCAACCCACTTGGAAGAACAAAGCATGTAAATACTTCGTCTCCAAGCTGAAATTTAAGTCAAGTTTGTTCAGGGTGAGCTTCAGTGTGACTGAGGAAAGAACCGCACATGAGGCTGCAGAGTGTAAACAGAGAAAAGAGCTGAATGGGGGAAACGTCTTTCGTACCACAAATTCTTTTTTCGCTATACGGTGTCTTATATCTCTCACATGCTATATTAAAGACAGAGTTATCGAAACACAGTATATCTCTTATTTTTTCCCCACACATTCTCCTGGTTGTCAGTGTTGAAATGGTTCAATATCTTTCAAATGTTATACTATGGCTAAAAATGAATCAAAAGCTCATTTGTTTGCCATTCTCAATGTTATTTAGAGAAGAGAGAGATAATTTTTTTGTCCCTGCACCAAACTGTGAACATTTTTCCAAGCGCAGTCAGATAAGATACCAATCAGTAGGCCAGATTGGTTTTCCAGTATCTGTGTGGAGATCAGAAGACGCATCAGCGAGATAATTTGCAAATGTTTCCTGTGACCTCCACACATTCAAATGGAGTTCTTGTTTCGGTGCTGTCTCGGGTGTCCGCAAGTTTACCCACAAACCCCCGAGCTTCATGCAGATGGGGACATATTAAAATTCACTGCAGCCCAGCAGTCAATACCACTCCATATTTTATGCCGTCTCGCCATCAATGAAAATCGTTTAGGATTTGTGAGTGAAACTCTGAGACAATCTAGCTTATAGATTGATATAGATTGACAGGTGATTTATTGATCCGAGAGGGGGGGGGGGGGGATCAAGCAGTGATGTAGTTAATGTTTCATAAATTCCACCAAGAATCATTCAAATCTAAGAGACACAGAGCAGAACTGTGACAAATAAAAATAACAAGACAGATAAAGAGATTATATTAAAAACACACAGACTCAAACATTCACCTTCAGCTGAGAGAAAATGTCACAGAGAAAAGATTAATCCTTTAATGTTGAATAAAAGAAATCACTGTCCTACTTCTTTGCTGTTATAAGAGAAGCTAGAAAGGCTCTTTTTGTCTGGTTTTCCTCTTTTTTGTTGCTTTTCCTTCTCATCTTTTCCAATTAAAAAAGTATTGAGCACAAAAAAGGCTCGTTTGATCTTAAAATCGTACATTTTAAATACTATTAATGAAAGAATACATCAAATTAATGGAGCAATGTCACAAAAGCAAGAATACTGTACTGAAAATCATGTTTGTGAGTGTCACATTGTTTCAATACAGTCCAATGAAACAGAAGTTAATATCAAGTAATTTACATTTCACAAAAAAAAAAAAAAAAAAATAGTAAACACACTCAGTAAAGACTGAGAAAATGGTCTGGTACAACGTATATGAGAGGAGCGGAGCAACAACAAAAAGAGTACTAATACTTTGTACTAATGAATATTAGAATATAGAATATATATTTCACACAAACTTTTCTGTTTGCAGCTAAAGCAGCTTCTGTGAGTCATTCAAACATATTGATTGTCCTAAATACATTTATGTATGCTTCTTTCATGTGGGTATGAAAATGAATCGAAATGGCATTTGATTAATGCTGTGTAAATATGATTAAATGTGCGAATTCAATAATGCATCCACAGGCGCCATTAAGCCATCAAGAGGAAAGTTCTGGCACTCACAAATTACAGAGGGACTGCTAACTTTATGAAATGAAATAAAGGGACATTGAATTTCACCATGAAAACTTGACATTTAAATTTGATTGATGCTTTGTGAAGAAAATCATCAAACCATCACTTCTAAATGCCACAACAGACAGTTTAACAGATGAGCCTGGGTGTATTTTGAAAGGTTTAAATTACATAATGCTTATCCGAAAGGCATAGTGAATTACAATGGTAATCTTTAAAATAAAAACCGGATCTGGTACGTTTAGTGATAATGTCCAACGTATTCCCCATATGTGACTTTTAGACTCTAAATATAAAACAAAAATCTAGGACACGCTTTAATTAAAATTGTTTCCCAAGGTCCCCTCTGATGTGGCTAGATCGGAGAACTCAGGCCAAATTTGTTTTAAGACATTTTTGTGTTTCTATCTGAGGATTTTTTGTTTTGTTTGTTAGTTTGTTTTGTGGTGATCAATACAAGTGATGCATACAAGTATATACAAGTATGGCTAATGAACATTCATGGAGTGGTTAAAATGGGCATGCAAGCATTGGAACTGGACCTTGGAGCAGGGGAAAAAGGTTGTCTTCTTGCTCTGGGCAATGTTCTGCTGGAAAACCTTGGGTCTGGCTATTCATGTGGAAGTAGATTTGACACATAACAGCCACCTACTTAAACATTGTTGCAGACCAGGTACACCCCTTCATGACAACGGTGCTGTCCAGTGGAAGTGGCCTCTTTCAGCAGGATAATGCACCCTGCTAAACTGCACACATTGAATGGTTTGAGGACCATGATGAAGTGTTGCCCTGGCCTCCAAATTCCCCAGATCTCAATCCAATTGAGCATCTGTGGGATGTGGTGGACCAACAAGTTCAATCCATGTGGCTCCAGTTCGCAACCTACAGGACTTGAAGGATCTGCTGCTAACGCCTTGGTGCCAGATACCACAGGACAACTTCAGGGTTCTTCAGGGTCCATGCCTTGGTAGGTCAGTGCTGTTTGGGCAGCATGCTGAGGACCAACAGCATATTAGGCAGGTAGGTAGTCATAATGTTTTGGCTCATTTTTGTATATGTACTGATTGGATTGGAAAATAACATGGAGATGACATCTACTTTAGATCAAACACAACATAAATGACCGTAATTTTTCAGGGAGAAAATAACAAATAATGAAGCAGCCATCACATTACAAACAAGTCTTTGATTTTGTTTTGATACTTATAAACCTTTCATATAGTTTACCAAAGCCTAACATGCACTTGTAATGCCATGTGAAAAATGGTTTTTGGTGCATTGCACAGACGGGATACTAACCCGAAGCTATAAATGATAAACGAGAGGAACGGCAGAATTTCAAATGTCGCAGGGAGCAATCGGAGTGCTGATGTTCCTCTTTTTTTGGAAGTACACACTAAGGTACAGGGCAAGGGCATTGAGAAATAGAGTACAGGTGCCAGATAGGGCCATAAAGCACATAATTCACATTAAAAAGAGGCTGTAAAAGCATTGATTGACTGCTGCTGCTGGTTTGCAGCCACGGGTGGAATTTATCAGATTGGATGGAACACGACAACAGCCGCACGAGTTTCCCTAGTCAGCAATTCTATTTATCAAAGCCCATGTAGAATTCTTAATTTACTTTTCATACTCATTTCCTAACCTCCCTCACCCCATCAAAGCGTTACTAAATCACTTTAAAACAGGGCACAGTACATATACACACACACGTATACACATCGCCAGGTGCTGCAGTGTGTGATTTAAAGCTTTGATTCTGTTCAAATGACAGCAGAGGTTAGCCTGGAGCAGGCTCAGGCGATTCATCATTTCCTGCTTGATAAGAGAGGGATTAATACATTTAAAGCTTTGGTCGCCAGCAGTCATCCGTCTAAACGTGGCCTAATCCATTCAGGCTGCGGCTCCCTAGAGAACACTGCTAAACAGAGAAAACACCTGAAACTCAGATGCGAGAGTGGGTTGCTTACCTATTAAGGCGGGAAACAGGCATGCTGAGAGGCAACACTGCATTAAAGAAGCCCACGCTAAGGAAATCTCACGCTGGGCTGATCTCTGCTCGACGGGGTATGTGATTCTAGAAAATGCCAGAATGCCGCCCTGTGGCTTTGGGCACCTTCGCTCGAGCAGCAGGGCCAGATGGAGTGAAGACCAGAGGTAAAGTTTGACCTAAATGCTGGAAACGGAAAAGAAAAAAAAAAAAAGAGAGCTTATGCCACCCTTCCACCCTTACTGTACAAAGCCATCACCCCAACAACCCCTATTTCGTTCCAAATCCGGGCCCGGAGCACTCGGAGGGATTTTGCGTCCTCAAGGCAGCCCGCGGGGGCTCTGAACACGCTCCAGCATCAGAATTCACAATTATGCCCTGTGTTTTTTAGGACACTCCTTTTCTTTGCCCTAATAGCTCATAATGCATTCATTCCACACTTAATTTAACAGCCATGCCCATTTGTTCTCCCCTCGCTCGCGCACTCTCTCTCTCTCCCCCCTTTTCCGCGTGTGCAAATGCAACGGCCGTGGAATGAAAGCGATCCATTATGCACATGTGTCTGAACAAGGCGACCTGTGTCACAGCTGGCTCTCTCTCGGCCTCTCTAATTTCAGTTTTATTGTGCACCGGACCGACCCCTGAATGCACACTAAATACACACTTCCTGGACTGATGCATCTACGGAGAGAAACCGTAGATCTCTGGAAAAAAAAAAGAGGCCGGATCCAACCTGCAATTGTTACCCACCTCCCGCTGTACAGAAAAGCCTCCATTGTGCGCTAGAGAATAAGACCTAATTACTTTACTGAAGGAGCGGCTCTGGAGTCCATCGTAAAGCGTATTCTGACTTTTTCTTCCTATGTTTCCGAGCCCTCGGGGCCAGGCCGGCTCCAATTTGGAACAGAGCGTTCGCATGCACCCGAGCTCGGTCTCATCTGCGAGGGCCGCTACCACATGACTATTGGCAGAATTTGGCAGAAATGATGAATAAGAAATTGCGCTGTAATTACTCTTACATTGTGAGGCTGAATTAGAGCTGCTTTTCTTCACCAAGAGGCGCTAGCATCGTTACAACAAAGACTGTGAAAAAAAAGCTCAAATAAATAAACAACTGCCATATTAAAGGGATAGACCACCCAAAAATTAAAATTCTGTCATCATTTACTCATCCTCATTTCATTTCAAACCTGTATGAGATTCTTTCATCTGTGGAACACAATTGAAGATATTTATAGACCCATGCAGTTAAAAAGGTTATCAAAATACAGAAGTCTGGAATGATATGAAGGCGAGTAAATCATTGTTATTTTAGCATTTATTTTAGCATTATATTATATATATATATATATATATATATATATATATATATATATATATATATATATATATATATATATATATATATATATAAAATATTGTGTGTGCGTGTGTATATATATATATATATATATATATATATATATATATATATATATATATATATATATATACACATACATATACACACACACACACAAACAGGGCCTAAAACTAACTTTTTGTCACACCTGCCAATGGCCGGTGACATTAACATTAAAAACGCAGACAGCAGCAGGATTTTTAGGATGCTGTCACTTTAAGACCGAATGAACGCATGGATCATGCATTTTTCTTTCTCAGCTGAAGACTTAAAGGTGATAGAGAGGATTTTTTCGTCGACTGAGAATCCAAAGACTGTTACTGAGTTTTTGAAATGAGCGCATGCGTAAGAACATCCCCCCTCCTTCACAACACATTTCAAAAGGAACGCCTCATAAAAAACTCGTAAACACTCGTATTGGAACACTCGCATTCGAACTTTCGCACGTTCTAGCGCTTGAATATTTACAGTGGAAAGGCTTAAACTGTATAGAACGTCATTCACGTTCATGTTCTCACAACATTGCATTGTTTGGAATTCATAAAAATGTTACGACCATCTGGTGACTGACACAGTTTCATATACTCACCAACACTGATTTTTACTTGCATTTGGCATATAATTTATTATAGTTTATATTTTAATGTTATTTTAATAATATTTTAACATTTTCGATGTTAATTACATTTAATAGGCCATTTATATTTATTTTAGCTTTATTTTTATCAACAAAAATGATATTTAATAGCTTGTTAACAATGGAGTAAATAATGACAATTTAATCACTTTGAAGGACAGCTTATGATTTGACAGAAGATGAAGGTGTACATTGTAAGATAACTAAATAGAAAATAATTTACTCTAATATACTGCAAAGGAAATTCACAACGATGAACATCAGTCCAAACAGTGAGAGACAGAGGATGAAAGGGCCCTTGATAAGTGACAGTGACTGTGATACATATTGTCTGAGATGACAGGATGAATGGCGACAGGATGAATGAGTGAATGACAGCACAATGACAGGATGAATGAAGCAACAGAACTGATGGATTCAAATGAAGCCTGGCAGGCACGATGGGGATTGACAAAGGAGAAGATGGACTCTTCCCTGCTCCTTTCTGATTTTTCCCCCCTCAGGGTAAAATCCTGGGTAAATTACAGTGGCACAATTTGGAAACCGACTGAAAGTCAACCTTTTATATACACGTTTATATATTTACACATTTATATATTTGATCCACATTCTGCATGAATTAGTCACTGCTCATAAATTTCTACTGGCTCCCAGGGGACAGCAGTCCTGCATAGCAGTAAATGGATTGCGGCCCCTTTCTTATAAGACCCGATTCAGCCACACACTTAGTTCCATCAGCTGCATCTGCTTGACCTGCGGTTCGCTCACACTGGGGAAACGGAGCTCAGTCATTTACACAGCAAATGTTCTATGTCCTGACCTCCGCAGCGCCGTCCATCTGACCAGTCACTGACAACACATTTCATCACTGTCTGAAACCACACATGCCCACAATTTACTTGGAAAAACTTGGAATTGACAACAGTGCTTGCGAATGCAATCATCACTATCATTATTGCTTAAGCTTAAAGGATTTGAACGAGCACTTGATCATAAATATTAAATGTCAGTGCATAACGTCCCGCATTGTTTGTGCTATGATTATGAATTATTTTTCAGATCATGTGGTTTGTTAAGGTACTTTTCTAAGCAATCAAACATACTATTTTTACCTGCTAAAGATGAAATAGACTACCATTAAAATTAGACTGAAGAAAGACCCGAGACATATACTGTATAGGGATGAGAAGATCAAAGAAACGTTTTTTTTTTTAAAGGGCCAGTAAGCAATCACCTAGCAACTGATCAAAAATACCTTCTGGCACCATTCCAACCATCCAGAACACCCTAGCAACGACTTAACCTAGCAACAAGCAACCAAACAGTCAGAACACCTGCATAGAAACACCCTGGCAACCAGGCATAATGCCCTAACACACTTTTCTTTTTCTTCTGAAAAAGTAAACTTCTTGATATTGAAGAAATTAAATTTAAATTCAACTTCGAATTTAAACTACAGTTCAAAAGTTTGGGGTCAGTAAGAATGTTTTAAGAAATTAATAAGCAAAAGTGATGTCAAAGACTCTAAATTCTACTTTCAAACAAACACCATTAAACACTTTCTATGCATCAAAGAATGAAAAAAGAGTATCACGGTTTCCACAAAAATTGTGAGCTAAGCAACATTTTTTGTTATTAAGCAGCACAACTGTTTTCAACATTGATAATAAGAAATACTGTATTTCTTTATCACCAAGTCATCATATTAGAATGATTTCTGAAGGACCATGTGACACTGAAGACTGGAGTAATGGCTGCTGAAAATTCAGCTTTGCCATTCCAGGAATAAATTAGAAATTATTTAATAATTAATTATTAATAATCAATCAATTAATTAAAATTATTATTACAATATATTAAAAATAGAAAATACATATTTTAATTTGTAATAATACTACACAGTATTACTGTTTTTACCATATTTTCATCAAATAAAAGCAGCCTTTATGAAAATCTGACAAACTAATACCGATTGCTGAACACAAAAACCAAGCTTTTACAATAATTTTATGTCAGTTAAGGAATGTTCTTTGGCATTGTGTGGCACTTGTCCATGGCGTAATCACAATGGACAAGTGTACTTACACCCAGCACAACATTTTAAAGCATTTTTTAAAGCACTGTCCTACTAAAGGAATGTGAATCATACAAAATATGTAAATTATGTTGATTTTCATATTAAAACAGTATCAATTCTGATGGATATCTGGAAGAAACAAAGAGTGTCTGAAAACATACTGTGAAAGTCTCTCTCATCTGACTATAGAAACATCTGGATGATCTTGCATCTCCATTATTTCCTTTGTAGTGAGAGTAGGACACTGACCCTCAGACTCAGGGTGGAGGGGACAGAGCTGCGGCAGACACTGAAGAGACGCCTCTCAGCAGGGGTCAGGAGGTCACACCAGCCTGTGAAAAGGCTCTAGTGCTGTGGAACGCCCTCCACTGGTGTGAAAGACATACCAGGATACACATGGCCACACAGCTGAATGCTAAGAAGGCATGCAAGACCATTTACAACAGAACCAAAAGTCAAGTCAAGAAAAAGAGATAAATGCTCAAATGGAGACAAAAAGAGGCAGGAAAAGGCAATGTATTTGATCTATTTTGCGATGTTGTGAAGGATTGCACAATTTAACTTGATTCAGTGCAAACTCAAGATCCTTCACAGAACATAAATACAATCTTATTAAAATGACAGCAAAGCCTAAAAATAAAATTATGTCATTACTCATGTTATTCCAAACTAGTATGCAGTTATTTTTTTTTTTTTTATAATCTCCACAGATATATTTTCATAAAACAATCGTTCATAGCAACCACATCAATGAGCATAAAAAAAACAACAACCAAAAAGCACCATAAAAGTCTTCCAAATGACTGAAATTATTGAGTCAGTGTGTTGAACAAACTGTTATTTTGAGCCAGTTCTTTTCAAAAAACCTGCAGATCCAGTAAACACACACTGAAATAAACCATTCACGAGTTAAAAGTTCACTGAACTGAATAAAGCGACTCAAATTTTTGTTTGTTTTTCCACACAAAACTATTGTATGGCTTCAGAAGACTTGGAACAAGTGCATAATTGTACTCATATCATATCATATCATATCATATCATATCATATCAAAGTATTAAATAATTAATTAAAAATAATACAATAATAATATTATAAAAATATATTCATTTATAAACAGATATATATTATATATATGTGTGTGTGTGTGTGTGTGTGTGTGTCAATATTCATATATAATAACAGGTATTGATATTGTTATATTACCATATTGTTAGGTAAAGTATTACTTAAAATGTAAAATTTAAATATTTAATTAAATCAGTTATTTTCAATAATGATCACATCCATTTACATTGAAATTCCACAATATAAACCTCACACAGAGCACTTTAATTCTCTGCCTGTACCACTTTATTAATGACATGCATTAAATTAAAGAATAATTTAATGACTTATCCCCAAATAAGGCCCTAAAAATATCTGTGCTGGGCGGCTAAATGGCTCTGTTCTTTCATAATCCAGTGTTTCCTCACAGCAGCCCATCAGTTTGAGGACAATAATCCCACAAATACTGCTGAGATTGAGAGAACACAGCTATAATCCAGCCATACTACTCTTTAATCACACTCTGATACTGTCATCACTTTTGATTCCTGTGGCTTTCTAATCTCACAGAGAGACAATATAGAATTAAACTGTTTGTTTGGGATAGAGGGGGTGGAGAAACCAATTAGTATCTCCCTTGAGGAAGATGCTCCCAGATTGTGGCACAATTTCTGAGCGCACACATCTGTTCTGCAGTCCTGGGGTGCGTTTCCCAAAGCGAACTATGGTCGTAAGTTCCGTCGTTACCAATAGAGTTCAATGGGACTTACGACCATAGTTCACCAACGATGCTTTCGGGAAACGCACCCCTGAGTGGGGATGCCCAAGCTGATGATTTAAAGTACAGAATGAATTTTGTAGAGTATGTTGTCATTTTACATCTTAAGTGACACTGGATTAAATCTAGGATGAACTCGAACCTGCATCCCTTACATAAGCACCACAACTCAACATGTCAGGAGAATGTATGCTAACCGCTGCACTACAGATACTTCCAACTCTTTTTGTGCTTCCTTTGCTCTTTCTCCACTGTTTTGTTCTCATCTCTCTGATCCGTATGTAAATGACCAAGAGAGTTTGACCCCTGGCCAGCCTTCGTCCGTCCCTGCTGCTTGACCTTTAACACACTCACACAGCAGTCATGCACAAAGTCTGCTTTCCTTACCAAACCAACATCAACGGGCGATCTGTCTTATCTGACATCTTACAGCCAGTTAACCAAAAGAAATTTCTCTCTCACACTCTCATTCTCTCTCTCTCCTCAGTCAGATTCATGCTGTTTGGGGATATGCCCAAGCACATTTCTAGAGTGTCTTCGACACAGCAAAAACATTATGAATGTCCCAGATTTTCCCCACCAATTCATTTCTATGTGTTTAATATTGGCAGCAGATGTTGTTATTGTCATGAGTGTTTAAAAGAGCTGAAGCTAGGCTATGTGCAATGGCAGAAATGTGTCAACCAGATTTTGCAACACTGTTAATACCACAATAGAGATATTTGTTAGGGATGCATATTCAAATTGTGGCCTATACTGATAAGCTGATAATATTTATTATGTTATGGCCAATCACTGATAAATAGCCAATAATAAAATTCCATACTATTTTGAATACATAAAAATAAATTACTAAATTATTTATATGCTACAAGTAAATTTAAGCATCACAACATTATAATTTACAGTATGAAAAAAATTGATATTCATTTTGAGATTTGCGAAAGATTACATTTAACAGTGTTATTACATTATTGTTTTTAAATATTAACTTTCAAGGGTTAGTTCACCCAAAAATGAAATTTCTGTCATTCATTACTCACCCTCATGTTGTTCTAAACCTGTAAGACCTTCGTTCATCTTCGGAACACAAATTAAGATATTTTTGATGAAATCCGAGAGGACTAATCCCCCATAAGAAGTGAAAGAAATGAGATTACCACATTCAAGGTCCAGAAAAGTAGTAAAGACATCATTAAAATAGTCAACGTGACAACAGTGGTTCAACCTTAATGTTATGAAGCAACGCGAGTATACTTTTTGTGTGCAAAAACAAAACAAAAATTAATGACTTTGTTCATGACTTTATTCAACAATTTCTTCTCTCTCCTGTTATTCAAAGCTTTACGAATCTTTTGTTTCTAATCAGTTGTTCGGAGCGCCAAAGTCACGTGATTTCAGCAGTTTGGCAGTTTGATAAGCGATCCGAATCACTGATTAGAAACAAAAGATTCGTAAAGCTTCGAAACTGTTTTGAAATCGGCCATCATTAGATATTGTTGAAAAGTCGTTATTCTTGTCGCTTTATAATATTAAAGGTAGAACCACTGAAATCACATGAACTGTTTTAAAATTAACTGTTTTCTGGATCTTGAGAGGTTTGGTGACATTGCAGGCAATAGAGGCCTCACTGAACCATTAGATTATCAAAAATATCTTAATTTGTGTTCTAAAGATGAACGAAGGCCTTACGGGTGTAGAACGACATGAGGGTGAGTAATAAATTACTTAATTTTCATTTTTGGGTGAACTAACCCTTTAAGGTTGAACCACTGTAGTCACATTGGCTACTTTAACAATGTCTTTGCTACCAGAACTTGAATGACGGTAATTACGTTGTTTTCTACGGGGGATAAAAAACCTCTCGGATTTCATCAAAAATATATTAATTTGTGTTCCGAAGATAAACGAAGTCTTACGGGTTTGGAACGACATGAGGGTGAGTAATTAATGACAGAAATTTCATTTTTGGGTGAACTAAAAGTGAGCATTAAATAACAGCAGAGGTAAATTTAATTTAAAAGCATCATAAAGTAGCATGCACAATTAAATATCCATTAAAAATTCTCCAATATCAACCGATAACTGATATGGCACAGACACCATATATTGTGCATCCTCAATATTTGTGTGTCTATCAACGGGCAAGAGCACGTTCTGCTAGTTACACAATAAAACATGAAGTAATGCAAAAATACAAGATGGGACACATATCGAACATGTCAAAAATTATCATTATTAAAATCAAATCAAACCAAACGGTATTAAAGTAATTGTATGGATTGTTATAATAGCCAAAGCAATGTGATTAATAAAATACATTTTAAAAATAGCTAAATTGCAATACTTTGGTCATAACGCACGTGTGCACCCCTTGCATAAAATGAATTTATGGTGAGACATCCTCTGAATGGGTAAACAAACCGCAGGATGTATTATGACTATTGCTTTACATGGGAACTGGGTCAGTATCTGGGCACGCTCAGATTCGCAGACGCTTTAGAAGTGTGTATTGATTTTCTGACTAAAGCAATGAATTCATTAATATCAGTATTAGTCGACCATCTGACAGAGCAAGCGGGAGGGAAGGGGGGGAGAGATCCTATTAGTTGATAACGTAGCCGCAGACAGATCCGCTGAAGAACTTAATAAATCAAACGCGCTGGTATTCAAAGCGTTCCTCAAGAGCAAGGCCAAGCTTAACTCCAATTCAGTCACATACATAATAAAAATTTAAACACCAGCCTTTTTCTTAGCTTGATTTTAATTGAGAAAGGAAAATCAACATACTTATCAACGAGGTCAAAACCAAAAGTAAAAAAATATTATTTTCACTTTAATACCTTTCTTAGCCAAAACACAAGAAGACCAATAAACACTGACAAATAGCAACTAAAGGCACTCTCAGTACAAAAGAAGAAAAGAAAAGGAAAGTATTAGAGAAGCAGGACCAGAAGGTTAAAAGGGATTTGTATGAAAACGCTAGATGCATTTTAAAAGCATAAAGGTAAAGTGAGCAATAAAAAAATAGGACTAAACTGGATTGACATCAGTGTATAGTTTGGAATGACATGAGGATGATCAAATGGCAAAATCTTCATCACTGGGTGGGGTATTGCTTTAAATGAACATTGATTATTGCTACTCTCTGTGCTGCTAACGATAATGTATTTCTACTCATATTTATTGCTCATTCAGAACCTTTTAAAGATGTAGCCTAAATGTTCCTCTGAGTCCTCTACCTCTTATGAAATGTCTAAGCCTGTTTTAGACAAAGAAGAAATATTGCAGACATATATTCCAAATAAATTACATATGTGCATAAGCAGCTGGGTTGTTGCAGGCCCTCGGTTAGCTGAGGTTGAATTTAAAACTAGCATTTGTCAGGATTAGGACTCTAATCCCTCTCTGGGTGCCAGAGAGAAAGAAACAGAGCGATTCAGCCCTGAACAAAACTTTGGGTGACCCTTCTGAGCATGCATGTTAATAGTGTTTGAAAGAGAGTCAGTTAGGACAGGGATATACATCAAAAATTCACAATATACAGGTGCTGGTCATATAATCATCAAAAAGTTGATTTATTTCACTAATTCCATTCAAAAAGTGAAACTTGTATATTATATTAATTCATTACACACAGACTGATATATTTCAAATGTTTATTTCTTTTAATTTTGATGATTATAACTGACAACTAAGGAAAATCCCAAATTCAGTATCTCAGAAAAATAGAATATTGTGAAAAGGTTCAATATTGAAGACACCTGGTGCCACACTCTAATCAGCTAATTAACTCAAAACACCTGCAAAGGCCTTTAAATGGTCTCTCCGTCTAGTTCTGTAGGCTACACAATCATGGGGAAGACTGCTGACTTGACAGTTGTCCAAAAGACGACCATTGACACCTTGCACAAGGAGGGCAAGACACAAAAGGTCATTGCAAAAGAGGCTGGCTGTTCACAGAGCTCTGTGTCCAAGTACATTAATAGAGAGGCGAAGGGAAGGAAAAGATGTGATAGAAAAAAAGTGTACAAGCAATAGTGATAACCCTGGAGAGGATTGTGAATATCCATTTACATATATTATATATATCTTCCAAGGGGTTTTTTCCCTCCTAGGACTTTTTTCCCAGTGTTAGCACGCTGGGTTTTTCTCCTAGGGGTTTTTTTCCACCCCTGGGAGTCAGCCGACATTGGCTTAATGTAGCACCATCTTGTATATGTTACATATTACCACGCTTGCTTGTACAGCTTATTTTTAACCACTTCTCTTTTTTCTGTGCTTCTAATATGTAAAGCTGCTTTGAAACAATTACCAATTGTAAAAAGCACTATATAAATAAAGTTGACTTGACTTGACTTGACTTGACTTGACTTGACTGTGAAACAAAACCCATTCAAAAATGTGGGGGAGATTCACAAAGAGTGGACTGCAGCTGGAGTCAGTACTTCAAGAACCACTACGCACAGACATATGCAAGACATGGGTTTCAGCTGTCGCATTCCTTGTGACAAGCCACTCTTGAACAACAGACAGCATCAGAAGCGTCTTGCCTGGGCTAAAGACAAAAAGGACTGGACTGCTGCCGAGTGGTCCAAAGTTATGTTCTCTGATGAAAGTAAATTTTGCATTTCCTTTGGAAATCAGGGTCCCAGAGTCTGGAGGAAGAGAGGAGAGGCACACAATCCACGTTGCTTGAGGTCCAGTGTAAAGTTCCCACAGTCAGTGATGGTTTGGGGTGCCATGTCATCTGCTGGTGTTGGTCCACTGTGTTTTCTGAGGTCCAAGGTCAACGCAGCCGTATACCAGGAAGTTTTAGAGCACTTCATGCTTCCTGCTGCTGACCAACTTTATGGAAATGCAGATTTCATTTTCCAACAGGACTTGGCACCTGCACACAGTGCTAAAGCTACCAGTACCTGGTTTAAGGACCATGGTATCCCTGTTCTTAATTGGACAGCAAACTCGCCTGACCTTAACAGCATAGAAAATCTATGGGTTATTGCGAAGAGGAAGATGCAATATGCCAGACCTAACAATGCAGAAGAGCTGAAGGCCACTATCAGAGCAACCTGGGCTCTCATAACACCTGAGCAGTGCCACAGACTGATCGACTCCATGCCACGCCGCATTGCTGCAGTAATTCAGGCAAAAGGAGCCCCAACTAAGTATTGAGTGCTGTACATGCTCATACTTTTCATGTTCATACTTTTCAGTTGGCCAAGATTTCTAAAAAACCTTTCTTTGTATTGGTCTTAAGTAATATTCTAATTTTTTGAGATACTGAATTTGGGATTTTCCTTAGTTGTCAGTTATAAACATCAAAATTAAAAGAAATAAACATTTGAAATACATCAGTCTGTGTATAATGAATGAATATAATATACAAGTTTCACTTTTTGAATGGAATTAGTGAAATAAATCAACTTTTAGATGATATTCTAATTATATGACCAGCACCTGTATTCACAATAATGTGCTAGGGGTATAAAATTAAGCAATATTAAAAATTAATCTGAATCATTTTAATGTTCTTTTTGTATGTCCATTGATCTGTCCGTCTCGCAAATATGAGAGCATTAGAGATGAAGAAAGCGAGATTTAAACAATAAGACTTGATGTGTTGAGCTATATAACAATGATTCGTTTTCTGTCAATGAATGTATCCAAACATTTGCTTACCTGTCTAATAAAACACATAATATATTAAAGGGTCTTTGTTTGTTTCCATGGATTCTACAAAATAAAACCGGAAATCGAGGATAATGCAGGCATCACTGATAGGCGATGCAGACACGGTTAAATTGCTTATTTCTCTGGATTTAAACAAACATTCTTGGTAACATTTGGGATAGTGTAAGTATACAAGTCAACAAAATATTTAACACTGTTCTAGTGGTTTCTGGATATTGCAATCCAAAATCTTACATATTGTGCCTTTAATATTAAGAAGAAATGTTTCTTGAAGATCATGTTTTTACTGTATTTTTAGTGAACATAAGTGACATAAAAAACTGCTTTCAAAAACAAAAACTTGGCCCAAAACTTTTGAACGGTAGTGTGTAACACTCAGGCCTAACTGCAATACAAGCCACGCTATAGAGAAAGCAGATTGGTTACAGTGTTATGCATGACCTTCCCTGCAGAACTGGGCCGCCCACTCTTTAAAAACACAAAACCGGTGCGACACCAATCTACAAACATTATGATGCAGCTGTACAATTTCTGTAGGGAAGCATTATGCCGGGTTAAACTTCCTGTCTTTACTCGCTACTGTAAAGTGAGAACATCTCTTACCCCAGGGCAGAGACACACTCGCCCACCTCCCCACAACGGACGGATCCTCCGCAGAGCTCGGGGGTGGTCCTCTTCACTTGGCGCTAAAAGGACAGCGCAGCCAAAAGCCCCAAAGCACCTCTGCAGGGCTCTCATGAATCAAACATGCTCTTCTGTCCGCTTCTCTCTGAGCACAGGGGTCAGTGGGAAGCATTAATACTCCCAGACTGCAGGCTGCCAGTCCTACCCTGCCCTGACCTGACCTTCCTCCCTTCTGCCCCCAGCAAGAGGCCAGAGTCTAGCGCACATCCAGGAAACACTGGAACGGTGCACCTTCACCCCAGTCACATCACATTACATTCACATATACACTCACATAACAAGAGAGATGGATCGAGAGAGAGAGGGAGGCACAGAAACCCACTGAGATAAGGGAAATGGAGAATGAGAAATGGAAAGCAAAGGGGGGAGGACGGGGATTAAGGGAAAAATAGAAAGAAAGACAAAATACGCCTAAGTCCAGGGCTGAAGGCTCCAGTGAAAATCAATTTGTATACACAATCCCTCATGAAAGCCACCCATCTTCATCCAGCGGGCGAGAGGCTGAAATATGTGACTGTCTGCCCGTGTAAATTAGCTGCTCCAGCCCATTGTGTGGCAAAGCATGACGAGGCCGGACAGTGCACTAACTCAAGCGGGAGAAGAGCTTGGTGCCGCCAAACACACACATACACGTACACACGTGCGGCTACACCAACACAGCAATCCATAAATCACAGGCAGGGGAAATGAATGGCTGGTCGTTGATGCAGGACACACCAGCTGGCTGGGCCGCCCGGGGTACCGGCGGGGGGATCATGGCGAGCAGGGAGGCCGAGCGGCATTCTGCGTAGGTAGGGATGAAGAAAAACGAGCTCTTTCTTCTCTTTTCTTCCCCTGCCTTTCTCTCCTGGGCAGCCCGTTCACACACAACAAGACGTACCATGTGAAGAATTAACTGCCTTGCAGGTACAAGGAAATTCTGCCATGTTGCAGACGAAAACCAGGCACACGTGAATGGAGATTCTACACACAAACAGCTCAAAATAACTCAGCTGGTGGTTGTATTGCACTGCCATACACAGTTTGTTCAAATATCGCACTGTTCTAAACCGTAGTGACAGGCATCAAGAGAAATGTTGATTACAGATATTTGGTAAAACCTTGCAATAATGTTCAATTTCTTAACATCAAAATTATGTTAACTAACAATAGCCACATTTCCATTACCCTTTAAATTGCACAAATTGAAATTGCAAATTGAAAATACGCCCAGTGGAAACAAGTCAATTTCGCAAAAACTCCCATATATCGCAAAAAACTTTTTACGCTCGCATGTGGTGGTTTTTTAGGCAATTTGAGAAAATGGCTGGGATATACGTAAACCTACCAACATCCATTGCCATGATTTTTGGAATGACTTATAACAAGAGGAAAAAAATACATTTTAGTCGCATAACATAGGTTAATGGAAACTTTTGCAATAGTTTTTTATCAATATTTAGAAAATATCGCAAAAGTTCACATGCTTCAATATGCTTAGTTTAGCAACATATGACTGTTTTGAGTGACTAAAGAGCAATTTGCAGCAGCAAAGCAATTTTCTAAATAACCGCAAAAGTTGACAATGCGATGTGGCCATGCAGTTAGTCTTAGTGGAAAAGGTATCATTTCTGAGTGCAATTTCACTGTTATATATATATATATGTTACATTATTATTTCTGCACACATATGGAGATAAAACACAAATGATGTATAAACATTCATCATGTGTGATATGATATATTATGCACAGCTGCAAAATGCATGTCAAAATATAATTTTTTACCGGCATATTTATGACCAGATTTTCAAAACCTATGGCCAATTATGCAGCCTGCCAATAATGTTAGTGCCTCTGGTCATGGGACTATAAGAAAATTGCTGCTCATGTCAAATGGTCTGTTATGAGATTCCGTTATGGTTAGGATTCTGCCTTAAAGGGATAGTTCACCCAAAAATGAAAATTCTGTCATTATTGAAGGCCAGGGTATACTTCATTTTCCGCATTCCACTCCACCTTGCCCACAGTTGTTTTCAAAGCAACTGCGGATGAGTGCGGATGGACGAGTTCAACAAATGCAGTACAATTGCTTTTCTCTACTCTACTCTACTCTACTCTACACTCTTGGCTTTGAGGCCCAGGTATACATCATTTTCGCTGTTCCACTCAGGAGCCTTTCAATGTATACTCCCTTTGGCCGTAAACGGAAAAATCGCATTCGGTGCATGCACACTAGTGGACTTTGTTTTCAAGTGCTCAAGTCACTCACACGTGCGCTGTTGTCGCGCACATTAAGCCCAAAGTCTACATCGGTCGTTCATGCACCATCCGCATGACGTAATTTTTGTCATCAGGAGGGTCCATGGACGTCCGCATACCTCGTCCGCATGCAGTCCAATTTTTGAGACTGTGCGGATGGTCTGCATACAACAACACATGTGCAAGTGAATTGAGTACTTAATGAAATCCACTAGATAGTGCACGAGCCAAACGCGTCTTTCCACGCTCACAGCCAAAGTAGTAAACTTTGAAAATCTTGTACGCTCAATTGTGCGCAAGATGGAGCGGAACGCGGAAAATGAAATATATCCAGGCCTTTACGCACACCGTCCGCACGGACACAAAAAATTTGGCTGCACGCAAACAGTGTGCACGGACGTACGCGAACACTCCTGATGATGAAAATGAAATCACGTGGACCATGCGGAACATGGACGGCAGAAGTAAACTTTGGGCTTTACTCACGAACATGTTGTTCCGAGGCATTACACATTTCCTTTTTCTGTGGAACACAAGGGAGATTTGGACCCCTACATTCTTCAAAATATGTTTTTTTGTGTGTCTGTGTATATTCAGGCAAAGGTTTGGAATGACACAAGGTTAAGAATTTCCATATTTGGCTGTCTATGTTGACAGTAGACAGTGACGCTGAAATTTTGTAAAAGAGATTGTGTCTCGAGCTGAAAAGGAAAGTTGCATTTGGAGAAGTATGAGAGGCTCTGCTCTAATGGATTCATCAGCATAATGACTCACTTTGAACTGCCATGAGATTCAATCGCACAATCAGATGTAATTAAAGGACAATATGTTGATGAAAGCTCTTTTTTGATGAGGATTTTGCTGAATTATGCGTGGAGGGCTGCACTTTCCTGCTGACCAAGCTCTTTATGCAAACACAGGTGGGCGTCTGGACTAACAAACCTCTTAGAACAAAAGCTTACCGAACTAACACAGAAGAAAAGTGTGAAAAGTACCAAATAATGTGAGACTATCAACCCCAGAGAGCAAGGAAATAATGACTGAGAGACAGAGGCTCATCAAGTACTGAATAATACAAATGAACAACAATGTACTTCAAATGTGATTATTTTGTAGGACGGCTTGAAAATACACTTCACCAGCGTCGTTACAGAACTATTCACGTTTATATATTTTATAAAAAAAAAATAAAAAAAACAGACTGATACTTAACAATACAAAACTCCACCACAATGCCATGGTGTCACTATGTGACTCATAAGGTCTGGTAAGGTTTATTTAGCATGTTTCTCTGTGATTGGGTTTAGTGTTTTCTAAATGATTGCTTATAGATGCATCAGTAAATTCTAGCCAATACTGGCAAGTAAATGTATTCATTTTGTGGATGATAGCAGATAACATGATAACAGGCTGAATTAATAAATCTACACAACTATACAAAATAATAGTAAACACACCAAACCTACAATAACTTTTAATTGGATTTATGCAACATTATAAATGTACAGATTGATAAATACATAAATTGTCCTGTTGAAATCTGCTATAAAATATTTACTGCTTGCTGGTTAAAAGTAATAGAGCAATAGCAGTCACTGTCAAGCTGATTTATTAAATAGAAACACTTTATAATTAGATTACATTTGTTAATACTAAATTTGTTAACATGAACTAACAATTAAAAAATACTTCTAAAGCATCTATTAATCTTAGTTTATGTTAATTGCAGCATTTACTAAGACAATATTAAAATTAAAAGTAGCATCTGTTACACTGAAGAAAATGGTGTAGGATTTAATTTGCACAATTTTCACTCAGAAATTTCTAGTACATTTCACAAATAATTACAAAGAAACTGAAATTAATATTGAAAATAAATTCCAGCACAGCACTACAGCAATCATAATGAAATGACCCTTGACAATAGAAAATGCTTTACAACTCTGTTAGAGAGCTACATATGGCAATTAATATGTTCAATAAAATACTTTACTCACCTGTTAAGTAATAAAAACTCCATCTCCACGTCACCTTTACAACATTTCAAATCCCTCAGTTCTCGCCATCTCTGAAAAGTCAAGCCAATGTTGACTCATTTTATTACGAGATCTGTTGCATTCTCTTTTTGCAAGCAGACTCTCCTCTGTTGGGTGTTTTTCTAATGGATGATTTAGAGGTTTGAGATTTAGCTGCTACCTTTCTCACTCGTTGTGACAACTAACCTATGCCACTCCCACACCATGCAAGCGTCATAGCCAGAGCAACTTTTCTCTATTTACGGATATGACGAGACACGCAAGGCGAGTGACGTATGTACGCAATTTTTGCAAAAACCATCCCACCTGGTCTAAAATATATCCACTTATAATAGGCTGGCCATAGTGAATCAGGGTAAGACAAAAACACACTTTTGAAAGAAGAAGAATTGTTGATTTATTGACTCATTATTTAAATTTTGTTAAGTACTGTAACAAATGTATTGCTTGTTGTTAGTGAATGTTAGTTAACGCATTAACTAAGGTTAACTAATAAAACCTTGTTGTAAAGTGTTACCAATTAACATATGCTGTGTGTAACAATGGAACTGCAGTGTATCGTGGCACCAAATGTCATTGAAAGTGTAACCATGGCAAGTATATTAAACATTTTCACTATGGGATGAACTAGAATACTTTCTAGTACTGTTGTGTTTTAGTAAGCCAGAGGGGTTTAATAGTACCATCTATAATATTGCCTGGGGAAGACTGCGAGGCTTCAGTTGACAAAAACCACAAAACTGTGGTGGAGAAAAGGGGAAACAAATGTCATTGTCTGTGTGAGTGACTGCAGAGGGGCTGGTCCCAGTGACAGACAGGGGCAATTATCTGCTCTCCCCCAACAGTTTTAACCTAATTTCTCTGTGACCAGAGACCCTGAACACAGTCTATCAGCGCCTGGAAAAAAGGGATTATCTTCCGCTTTCTGCTCTCTCTTTGGAGTATGACTTTTTTTGCTGTCATGTCTTTGTGATGAATGAAAGGCAAAGAGAGGAAAAGTAAGAGAGAGAGAAGGCAGATCCAGCATGGTTAAGACACCCCTAACCCCCTCGGCTTCTCATTTTTCTTCAGCACTTCCAAATTCATCCTTCTTTCTGCACTCGTCTATCCTTCTCTACCCTTCGCGTGACCCCGGAGGTCTCCAGGTGCGCAGAGATACACCTGCAGCCGGCTGCTGCCCGAGGACCAGACGACATCACAGGCTTGGCATCAGCTTTGACAGGGTGTCTGATTCAATCATCACATCTGGCGGAGTCCGAGCACTGAGAGAGCCAGTCAACCCTCCTAAATCTCACCCCTCCACCCAGGACTGAGCACGCTGCCAGATTCGACACGGTACATACACACCCCAGAACTGTACAGAGAAACAGCAAAAGATGCGTTAAAGCATTGTAGCTACAGGACGCAAGACACAGTCAGCACACACAAGCAGAAAGCAATCCTGCAGCACTGCACGTCTAAAAAGAACCGGCTTGATTCTGTTAATTACGGTAGCTTTCCATAAAAACCTGCTTTTTCCCATCACCTCGCCAGCCTGTTAGCCAGCAGCTTCCAATCGTTGTAATTTAGTGGACTCGGCTCTCCTCTGCAGCTGTTACCATTGCCCCCACCTAACAAATGCAATAATGCTCTGATGCAAATGTGGTGCGGTACATGGCATAAATTCCTAAACATCATCTACAATGCTTAGGATCTGTGTGTGGAAAGTGTTAATTGCTCCAACAAAAAAGATAAATATCTGAAAAGTGGACCAGACGACATCACAGGCATCACAATTTATTTGTATTTCAGTTTTAATTATTTACTTCAAATTATTTCAGTTAGTTGCCAAGGCAACATTTCTAATTTTAATTTAAGATTTTTAAGAGATGGAGATTTGAAGTGGTATGAGAGAAAGTGACCATTGGAAATCAGAGAAAATTAAGCAATTTTCAGAGTTCAATTTTATACAAATGAGCAGCATCCAGTGATGTTACTGATAACTAAAACTAAATTTTTTAAAATCATTTTTGGTTAAGCTAAAATAAAATAAAATATAAATATTATATGTAAAAAGTTAAACAATACTAAAAAGAAAATGAGGAATGTTGCCTTGGCAACTAACTGAAATAAGTAGTAAAGTAAATTATTAAAACTGTAATAAAAGTAAATTAAAGCTATATAAAAAAATAATAATGAAAAATTAATAAAAATTACAAAAGTACATAAATGACTAAAACTTATAAACTAAAAAAAAAAAATGAAAACATAATAAGCAAAAATAACAGATAATTCATTCATTAATGTTATATTAATATATTAGTAAATAATACACTGGCATTGATGTGAGAAGCCAACTACCAATGTACAGAAAGTAAAGATCTGTTAAAAAGTTCTATATCTATAATCTAAAATAGTGAAATCTAAAATAATAATATAATATAATATAATATAATATAATATAATATAATATAATATAATATAATATAATATAATATAATATAATATAATATAAATAGTAAAATAAAAAATGGTAAAATAGTAATAGTAAACCAGGTTGCAAATGGACAGATAAAGCCCTGTACATTTGCATGCACTCTGCAAATGCCTCACACGCACAAAAAAATACTCAAACAGTGATTAATTAGTGCGTTTATGCCTAATTTGCTCCATTGGTTGGGGGGAAAATGGTCAGTAGCATCAGTGTCTAACGCATTATGCCATATCTCCATCTCTCTTTCTCCATCTGATACACTCATCTCTCATCCTTCTACATCTGTTGTTGGAAGTGGCCGATCAGGAATTAGTGTGGGTGTGGGCACGCCACCATTCAGAGGTGCTAAGGCCTTTCACACCCCTAATGTGTAATTAGGTAGTGTTTTTGGAGCACACAGCCTTCCTCAACTGAAATTAGTGGCCTTTTATTAATCAGACAGACCAGCACAAAGGCATTCTGAGCCCCTCTGTAATCTACTACAAAATGTTTCTCTTAATTACAGAGGTGGGATGCGGGAGGGGCTCAGCAGGAGCGGTTTATGGAGGTGCTCTGCACAATGTGTCAATTTACGTGCCACTATCTACAAAAAAATTTGTAGACCAGTCTGTGCAGCTGCCACATTGATAACAAATAATCTAAACTGTTCTTGTGCACATTGACGTGCATATAAACACATACACGCCAACACACACACCATACAAATGCCACCCACAGGCATGAAACAGACTATGCTACAGTACAGGACTATTCATCCAAAAAAAAAAAAAGAAATGAATTATTTCATTCAGCAAGGTTGCATTAAAATTGATCAAAAGAAATGTTTCTTGAGCACCAAATCAGCACATTAAAATTATTTCTGAAGAATTATGTGACACTAAAGACTGGAGTAATGACTGCTGAAAATTCAGTTTTGTCATAACAGCAATAATATTTCACATTACTACTAAATGTTTTTATAATATATACAGAATTTTTAATTAAATAAATGTATATTTAAAAAAAAATATTACCAAGGTTTTGAATGGTAGTGTATCCCCCAGACAATGCTTAAAGCCTAGTCTCAGACTAAAATGCATTTTGAGCTATTTTACTGAAAGTGACTTGCTCTGACTTGTCATATGTCAGTTCTATTATTTTGTCTCAAGATGCACACCAGTAATGTGTGCACACCAAAAATAAAAATTCTGTCATTGATTACTCACCCTCATGCCATTCCACACCCGTAAGACCTTTGTTCATCTTCGCAACACAAATTAAGATATTTTTGATCAAATCCAATGGCTCAGTGAGGTCTGCATTGACAGCAAGATAATTAACACTTTCAAATGCCCAGAAAGCTACTAAAGACATATTTAAAACAGGTCATGTGACTACAGTGGTTCAACCTTTATGTTATGAAGCGACGAAAATACTTTTTGTGTGCCAAAAAAATGGAATAATGACTTTATTCAACAATATCTAGTGATTGGAAAATTAATAACATTTCTTCATGAAGCTTAGATGCTTTACAAATCTTTTGTTTCGAATCAGTGGTTCGGATCATGTATCAAACTGCCAAAGTCACGTGATTTCAGTAAACAAAGTTTTGTTGCATCATAAGTGTTTCAAAACGTTTTGAAATTTCAATGGTTCACCACTGGGGGGTGTGACTTTGGCAGTTTGATACACGATCCGAACCACTGAATCGAAACAAAAGATTCGCTTCGAAGCTTCATGAAGCAGTGTTTTGAAATCATTCTTCACTAGATATTGTTGAATAAAGTGGTTATTTAGTTTTTTTGGTGCACAAAAAAGTATGCTCGTCGCTTCGTAACATTGAGGTTGAACCACTGTAGTCACATGAACTGTTTTAAATTTAGTAGCTTTCTGGGCATCTGAAAGTGTTAATTATCTTGCTGTCAATGGAGGCCTCACTGAGCCATTAGATTTTATCAAAAATATTGGTTACACTTTATTTTAAGGTGTTTTTGTTACAGTGTAATTATACATTTAAGTTCTGAGTAATATTAATTAACTACAAGTACTTCCTATAGGGTTAGGATTAGGACGAGGGTTTGGTTTAGGGTTAGTTGCGTGTAATTATGAATAATTTATAGTTATTACTATAGAAACCATATGTAACATGTGTAATAAGAACACTGCAAAATAAAGTGTTACCAAAAAATCTTAATTTGTGTTCCGAAGATGAACGAAGTTATTATGGGTGTGGAACGACATGAGGGTGAGTAATTAATGACAGAATTTTCATTTTTGGGTGAACTAACCCTTTAAATGTCCTAATTGAACAAAGGCTTAATTCTGGTTAAGTCTAATCCCTGTCTGTGAAACCAGGCCTATATAATTTAACATGTATATAATCTTAAAGCTTCCGCTGAGGAAAAAAACAAATGGCCTAGCAAAAACATAAACACTGCAACCAACCAGATTAATTCTTTCCCCGTCTTTGGAGGAACTTTCCATAATTTATGACACAGAGCTTCCCCGCCTTTGACAGAATTTTCCAGCAATCCATGTTTTTACTGTTATACAGTAAGGGGGCGCTATTACGCATCTTCTGAAAGAGTATAGACTCTCCAGATCAAAACAACACTGGTGAAGAAGCAGCAGAAACAAGCGATAGAAGCATTGTTTATGCTCATGTAAGATAATGTGATCATCAAACATTAAACAGCATATAAATAAAATAACAGTTCTGCTAGTGATGGGACGGTTGATACCGGGGCTTCGATGCTCCGACACAGTTTTCAAAGCACTATTGTATCACACACTGTACCGATGCTTGTATCGGAATGACAATACCACGTGATTGATGACGTTTGGAGCTTCGAACGTCATGCAGTATCGGAAAGTCGAGACAGCTGGTTTGAAAAAATTGGCGCTTCAGGTGATGCATAAAAGGAAAATGCATTTATGTTTTATTGCTGGAGTGTCAGAGACCCCGAACAGAACATAAGGGTTAAACGGCTCACCCAAAATATTTTTTCAAGTACTCACATAAATTATGATCACATAATTGTATATTTTATATTATTGATCAATATGTGAATCCGTTGACCATGTTACACATGACACAAGTGGTGGTCTCATTGTCACAAATTAATTTAGATGAGATTACATCAGATTTGATAGAACTGATTCAAGACAAGAGTGATTCTGTCACGGACTTCCGAAGCTTTGGTCACATGCTTTTTCAAACCGTATTTGCTCCATGATGATTTAGATGTGGTGGAGAAAACAAGTCTAACCACCAGATGTCGCTAATGCGCACTGTGTTAAAAGCTTCGAGTAATGAACCGTTTTTCGACACAATTTGATGGAAGCCTCAAATGCTTCAGAAAGCCTCGGTTTCCCATCACTAAGTACTGCATAGGACTGTGCAAGCTTACCTGCAAACAAGTGTTGATAAAAAAAAAAATGCATGAAGCTACAATAAAATGTTCCCCACTGACAGGGAAAGAGTTTAAGTGATACCGAAGTCTTTTGAGGTAATTTTCTCAAAAATTGATTAACGAGGCTCAAGATGGCGCAAGTTGAGTTTATATATCGAAGAAGAGACCGCAAGTCCAAGCTGTGATACAAGATACATGAAAGTAGCGCCGGTTTTAGAAGCCAGATGAGCGGTCTGATATACAGTGTTGCCATGGACGACAGTGAATATTAGGAAATATCTGGCAGCTGAATGCTGCCATTGACCAATTAGAATCAAGTCTTCCAGGTCTACATTATGGTAAATCTACACTTTACATGATAAGTCCAGCAGCCATCAATGTGATCAAATGTCTCATGTGCACCTAATGATGACTATTCAGACAGCTAATGCCATGCAAGAAATCATGTTTGAGAATTTGGATGCAAAACAACTTCCTGTAATTGCCCGAGGCAAGCAGAGGGAACAGCACCCAGAGGGCCTGGCAATTAGGGACAGGAGGCATAATAACATGAATGGTGCTGCAAGGCACACTCTCTGCTGCTTTCCATTTATAATCTCTCACTCAAATGTTTATTTCAATCACATATAATCCATCTATATCATGTCGAACAGCGTGAGGAAATATAAGCATTATGACTGAGCACAGTAATGTGTCTTAGTGGCTTTAGACTGTTCAGTTGAATACAGATAAAAGAGGCTTCTCTCAGTTCCCAGGTCTCTGAATGCCACTCGCAGTTAAGAGGATGTTTTTCTTAGTGAGAGGAATATCAGGCAGACTCTTTCATGTTTTGTGCTCGGTGAAGGACAGACTTTGTGAGTACATCTCAGAACAGCGGTGCACAGGAGCGTCTTATCCGTGAGGCAATGCTGTCATAAAATGCTTTTGACTGTGTTTTCAAGAATCCAAACCCCGGTTCTAAGGAGCAGTAGGACTGCCAATCACAACCTAGAGTTTTGTTTTTTTCTAATAACCTTCATTTACATCTGACATGGACCCGTCACCCAGGCAGCCGATGCTCTTTTGCAAAGCCATTGTTGTCAGGTAAATTGCAATGCGTTTGACGTTTTGGTGTAGGAGAGTTATATTTGGTGAGCACTCTGTCACTTGGGGACCCCAGCTGACCTGTGAGATGTTCCGCTCTACATCAAAGAAACAGGAATAACTTTTTTCAATTCTTGAAGCAGAAAAGAGACACTGTGCAGTGTGTACTATATAGACTGCCTGTTATATTTTAAAAATAGCATGTGACTGTATGCAATAAATGTTTTAAATAGTATGCAACATTTTAAATGACGTTGCTTAATGAATTTCTTTTTAAGGAAGGAAAACTAAATGCGTGTCATTTACTGGGTTCTGAAACTTGATGACACTCACAGTGGAACTTTATCTAAATAAAGGCACCGTGAGTCGTTGACAGGCAGATTTCTACAGCAGTGCTTACATGTTTCACTCACAAAATAATAATAATAAAAAAAAAAACATTCTATATTTCTCACTAGGCCAACACCAAAAACGCAACCCAGGCTCACTGGAAACGCACAAAACACATTCAATTCACTGCAGTTTCCAAATATAATGACAACTAGTGTCAGTAAAAACAACAACAATGTTTTCCTTTTCACACAAATAATGACTAGGCTACAGGGGCCCGTTTCAGAAAGGAGGTTAAGTGAAAACTCTGAGTATGTTAACCCTAAAATGAGGGAAACTCTGGGTTTTCCGTTTCAGAATGGTATGTCAAGCCTGTTTCTGAAAGAAAGGTTACTTATACTCAGAGTCAGTTACCATGGTTACTTACTCTGTGAACCTAACCTGGTCGGGAGCAGGTTTTCTTCGGTAAACCCAGAGTTTCCTTCAGTCTCCTCCTCCTTTTTTAAAGTGCAAGTGATGTTTAAATAGTTCACTCATTCATTCAAGCTGCAAAAATGTTTTTCATACTGAGTATTTTTTGTCCTATTTCAAGTACAAATATCTAAAAATTCTTAAATCAAGATGGATTTTGCATATAAGAAAATTACATAAGATATTTAGTCTTGTTTCCTGGAAGGGAACCAAATTAAGTGCATTTTACTTAAGTAAAATTATCAATATCTGCCAGTGTGGTAATAATCTTAATGCAAAACGGAAAAAAAGATTATTCGGAGTGTCTAATATCTAATGCAAATTTAAAGTAGCTCTGCCCACCAATGTCAGACCAGGTTAAAATTGACACACATTCTTGTGGCTGCAGTGATGTAGGCAGTAATGTGTTGGGTGCAGAGAATTAACTTGTGATGCGATTGACGGGGTTCGAATCTGCCTTTTGCCGAGCTCGCTATTCTCCCTTTTCCCATCACATAAGAAAGGCATTTATTTTCAATAAAAATGAAGAAAATGTTCTAAAAGTGGAAGTAAATTGCCTAACGAGTGTTTAATGATAAAATCATTTACACTCTTATTATTCCATCCAGTTAAATTATTCTTTTTTTCTTCTGTTTTGCATGTGGGATACCATGAAAATGAATATGAGTTCAATAACTTACCATTCTACCAGTTTTCACCTTTGATATTATAACAGTGATAAGAATTAAACTTACATTGACTCAGAAGTATCCGGACGTCCTTTTGCCACGTGCTGTTGCCATGGTGAATCGTAATATCGGAGCTCCATTAATGATGGCTTTTCATAGTCGTGATGCACACGCTTAACTCCGAGTCAACTGAACTCAGTTCAGCTTTTCTGAAACTGAAAACTCAGAGTTTCCCATCTCAGAGTAAGTCAACTCAGAGTTCAGAGTTCAAGTTTTAAAGGATTAGTTCACTTTTAAATAAATTTTTCCTGATAATTTACTCACCCCCATGTCATCCAAGATGTCCATGTCTTTCTTTCTTCAGTCGAAAAGAAATTAAAGTTTTTGATGAAAACATTCCAGGATTATTCTCCTTATAGTGGACTTGAATGGGCACCAAACAGTTGAAGGTCAAAATTAGTTTCACTGCAGCTTCAAATTGTTCAACATGATCCCAGATGAGAAATAAGGGTCTTGTCTAGTGAAACATAGCTCATTTTCTGAAAAAAAATTGAGAAGTTTTAACCAGAAATGCTCATCTTGAACTAGCTCTCTTCTTCTTCTCCTCTATTTGAATTCCAGCAGTGTAGACGCTGCTAAGTGTATTACTGCCCTCCACAGGCCAAAGTTTGAACTAATTTTGCAATATGCTAGTTCAATAATATATAACAATTAGTTCAAACATTGGCCTGTGGATGGCAGTAATACACTTAGCAGCGTCTACACTGCTGGAATTCAAATAGAGGAGAAGAGGAAGAGAGCTAGTTCAAGATGAGCATTTAAGATTAAAACTTATATAATTTTCAATTTTTTTCAGAAAATGAGCGATGGTTTCACTAGATAAGACCCTTATTTCTCATCTGGGATCATGTTGAACAATTTGAAGCTACAGTGAAACTAATTCTGACCTTCAACTGTTTGGTGCCCATTGACATCTAGTATAAGGAGAAAAATCCTGGAATGTTTTTATCAAAAACCTTAATTTCTTTTTGACTTAAAAAAGACATGGACATTTTGGATGACATGGGGGTGAGTAAATTATCAGGAAAAGTTTATTTAAAAGTGGACTAATCCTTTAACTTGGAGTTGGTTGAACCTCCGTAATGAAACAGGCCCCAGGGGTAGTGAATTAATAAAGACTTATTTCCACGCGTTACTTGCACAATATAATGGTTTGACCTCAAATCATGGTTCATGATTTGTAGACTAATACATTTTGACGTTTGCATCACATAACCAGCTTCATTTGTTTGGCTTTTTTGACATAGTAAACTTGCTCGGTAGCTCACCTGGTTCAGCAGTGACTTGCGATGCGGAGCGCGCGGGTAAGTCTCGTGAAACAGTAGTCATGACAAAAGTGAGTGAAACAAGCTAAAATGTACTGGTTGCTTCTGCAAATGCGATTGAGTTTTCTTTTCTTAACACTGTCAGTTAGGTTTAGGATAGGGTTTAGTGCAGGTGACACGTTTCAAACGCGATAGCGCAATAAACTTTTAGTGCCACTCACCGGACATTTCGGCTGCATCCGAAAACTTAAAAATGCTCCCTTCGAAGATGTTTTTCAAGGTAGGAAGGCATCAAGGCACGTCCGAATCCAATGTTGGCTTCATTTCCTGTCTCCTCAGATACTTCGGATCGATTTTTGAAGGCAACAGCAAAGACAGAGATTGGTTGCGTACGAAAACCTAGGTAACGTTAGCTGTCTTGCTGTCTTATAAGAGAATGACTTGTACGGCAGCGTTTGTGCATGAAGGAACCTCACGAAACAGTGAGGCAGACTTCTGAGGCAGCGTAACAGTTTAATGATCTACAGCAATATAGCGCGAGCTTTGGTGAGAACTAAACAAATATTTAATTATTACAGTAGCCTAGTAATTTCTCGATAGAAATGATATCAAAATTGAAATATGTTGGTCAAAATCGTACATTTATACACAGACACAAACTGAGCAGCAAACGCAACTTTCCGACGCCATCTTTACTTTTCTAGCTCAACTGTCACAGAATGGAAAGCACAGGATTGTGGGATATCAAAGGCAGCTAAAGACACATCTATGTTTCACTCAAAAATCGATCTAAGGAACATATCTCATGAGACTGGAAGTGAATCTAACATTGGATTCGGACGTGCCTCGATGCCTACGTTGAAATGTGTCCTCAGAAGGCATTTTCCAGTTTTCGGACGCAGCCATTGTCTCTGGATTTCTTACCATTGGAGAAAGCATAACGGCTAACTTAAGCCGTTACGCTTTGTGTTTAACAAAGGCTCTGTGTTTAACAAAGGGTTATGACACTTACACATTTTGTCTTTCAAGATATTCTTTACAAGTTAACACAACATTTATACATTTTGAAGCCTAAATAAAGTTGTCAGATATAAAAAGCTAACAGTAGGCTATAAACGGACTACAGCACACAATGGTCGCAAATCAACGTCACCACCACCAAGCTTCCTCAAACTTTATTTAGAAAACAACTTTATTTAAGAACATGCTTGCTTATTATGATCTGCGCTGTGTATGAATACTTATCCACTTTTTCATGAGAAATGCTGTCCAAATGTCCTGTTTGTCATGATGACATCTAAAGTCCCTGCCAAAGGAAGTAGTCCCTTTTAGCAACTTGTTAGCTGTTTTTAAGACACAATAAAGGTTTTTAAAAAATCACAAGCGGGTTATAACTGGTGTGTTTTATGTCATAGATCAAAACGTGAAAATATTTAGAGGCTTTGTTAACCACAGAAGACCTTATTTCAGGCGATTTAGCAAAAACCCATTCAAAAAACCTATTAACTTCGGGGCGATGGAATCGGAAGTCCAAAAATGCTAGCTAGCTTCCGGGTTTTGCCTACAAAAACACGTCATCCCTGAGGTACTCTATGGTAGTGACAAATGCGGCACATTTGCTGTTGGTAATGCCGTAAATGAGTCCTACCTGTCGCAATATTCCCTAGTCTGCCTTCTCTTAAAAAAAATAATTTTTTATCAAACTAAAATCTACATATAGTTTCCAACGAAAATATTTAAGTATTTAAACATGCTGAAGATTAGCGAACAGGCTGTTGATTAAATCATTAGCTATTTCCCCACAAAAGCTGTTTAATCAGCATAGTGAAGCCTCTCATTCATTGACATCCATTCAGAAAACTGCCTCTGGTCTCCTTCCCTGCTTACCGCCAGAGGCGGATGTTACCATTAGCCGTTACACTTTTTTGGCTAAAGGTTGCAGGCTTGCCTTCCAGTGGCTTTGGCATAGATGTATCCTTCGCTGCCTTTGATCCCACAATGCGTTCCATGACAGTTGAGCTAGAAAAAGAAAGATGGCGTCTGAAAGTTGCGGGTTTTGGTCAGTTTGTGTAATGTATGTTTTTGACCAAAGATTTCCACTTCTGATGTCATTTCCAGAGAGAAATTACTACTGTAGTAATTAAATACTTGTTTAGTTATCACCAAAACGCGCTTTGCTGTAGATCATTGAACTGTTATGCTGCCTCAGAAGTCTGTCCGAAATCAGTTTCGTGAGGTACCTTATGCAAAAACACTGTCTGCAGAGTCATTGCCTATAAGGCAGTGTGGCAACAAGTCCGCTGCCTAAGTTTTCGGTTGCCCCCTTCATTTCTGAACTGGCACAATACATACAACCAATGTTATAAAATGTTTCCGGATTCCAGTGTTGCCAAGTCTGTGGTTTTCTATATGTAGTCACGATTTAGCTCTGAATTGGATAGGCTATGTGTAGTCTGCTTTTAGTCCACCCAGCGAAATCGAGGCAATTTATAGTCTAGTTTTTACGGCTTGGCTATAGCCCTGATTCAGACCAGCAATGAGTGTAACCAAAATAGTGTTAAGTCATTTTCGACCACAAAGCTTGTGGGATTCTTGATATACTTGCATTTATACATTTATATGCAAGTATAATATACATTTATATGCAGGTATATATTTGAAACAGCATATTTTTGCTGTCACACAATCCTACATTCTACGATATATATATATATATATATATATATATATATATATATATATATATATATATATATATATATATATCAGGGTATAGCCAAGCCATATATTAATTATAATTATATACCACACACATATATGACTGTATTTAATTATAAGTTAAATAAAAATTTACAATTCTCAACCGCTAGATGGCAACTGTGGCTCTACTGAGACATGACCACTGGCAACGCGAGACTTGAACGTTGACTCTCGATCACTGTTGCCAGATCTCGCGATAAACATTTCCGCATTTTACAACTGTTGGAGACGGAGGCCGTTTCTCAAAACCAAGTTTGCAAACTTCGGACTCGCATCCTTGGTAGTTATGACTTGGCAAGTTCGACTCAGGAGAACGAGCTCCCGTGGACGGGAGAACACAAGTCCGGTGATTCTGCAAATGGAACAGCAGCGTTCTTGATAACGTCACTCAGCTCGCTCTGGCTTCTCCGGTTATCTCTTTATGTATATTTTAGCCAACAATAAAACGAAATTTGTTATAAAACACCACTCTGCCTCTTTTCGTTTTATTTAAAAAAAAACAAACAAAAACATATTAATAGTCTCAGGCAACCAGTGATTGATTATCTGCAATGTGCATATATTTATAACAAAACGAAATATTAAACAACCCTGCCTCTTTTCGTATATATTTCAAAAATATTAAATGTACTATCTGTGCTTACTCTGATTAACTTCACTGTAATAAAATGAAATAGGCTATAACATAAAACAAAACCATGTCTCTTTGTTTTATGTCAGTTTTAATGATCAATATAAAAGGTAAGAATATACAATAAGAAATAAAGCAAACAATTCAGTCAAGCGTACAAAATCAGCGCTTTAGTAGGATACAAAAGTTAAATAGCCATATATAAAGTTATGAACAAACGTCACGTTGCCCTCAGCCAAAACGGAGCCAGCGGCAAACGTCAGAAGGACAAGCCGAGATAAGGCTGCTCTCGGCTGGGTACATGAGCGCTGAGCGTCCGGTGATCGCCTGGATCTCACAACTCCGACAACGTCAGATCAAATTGTCAGAAAGGCGCAATCTGTATCAATAAAACACAAATTTGAGCTTTAAACCAACACATTCTCGCCTGAAAAACTCTTAAAACTACATATCATGACATAAAAACAGTAATATGTTTAAATTATGCGGGGTTTCTCCTTTACTATTGACGCTTGCTGGTTAGTGCGAGATGCATTCTGGGATACCTGGCTGTCTCAAGTCTGCACAAGTTACCTCTCGATGCATCCTCGATAAAAGGGGCGGATCAAGAACACATCCGGGAATTTGAACTGAACTTGGCTAGATGTGAACTTTGAATTGGAACAGTACTTGGACAGCGACTGATGACGTTTCACAAGTCCACGAGAGCACAAGTACAGACAAGTACGCATATTGAGAAACGGCCGGAGAGTAGCCTGACTACGTCAGACTTCCTACTTCCGCTCAATTTCATTTCGCTTCTGTACTCAGTCTGATACAGCGTCAGAGCTTTGTGTTTGCCACCGGTCTGGAAACAGCCGGGCCAATCAATGAACAGAGGGCGGGCTGAGAGCCGTGACGTAGATGCTAAGCGCCGAGTTTTACATTGTAGGTTAGAGAAATCGAAAACCGAAACGACCGCGGAAATGGGAAACGAGACACGGGATGCAAACTTCGGGATGCATTAACTTCGCATAATCTGCAAAAGTCGTTTACAGCCATGTTCACTCCGGTATTTCGCTCACATCATCATGTGTTTACAACAGGTTTACAGTGGAAGTTCAATCATAGATTTGAGTTCGATGCATGATGTCTGTGCTTCGATGCGGCTGTACAGGCGGATAACATACGTCATAACTAAACGTATCTGATTGGCTTACGGGTAACCAATGATTTTAAACTTCAGACAAGCGTCCCCTAGCGAGAGAGAAAACACTTCTCTATTATGCCATTCCAGACTCTGTCTACGAAGCAAAGTGAAGTAGCAGAGTCTGGTATTACCAGGCTAGACGGAGAGCAAGCAACAGCAAATGTTAAAGCAAATTCTTTCCTGCTTTTGGTCTTGTAAGTATCTGTGTTTTTCATTTTGACATGTGTTTATTATTTATGTACATTATGTGTAGGAACCGTGACATTTTAGCGGGTAACAGTGCAGACTCAGAGTAAAACGTGGTTAGATTAACATAAACGCACATGTACTGTAGTGTTTCCTTGTGCCCTAAAACTCTGTAATTATCTAAATACAAGGGGGTAAACATGAAACCTGTGCACCCTACTATTATTTGTTATGGAAGCCTTGTATATCTTTTAATCTTTTGATCATTATGAAATAAAAATATGAGTTTTTGATTTGGCAAGGCAAGTTTATTTTGTATAGCACACTTCAACAACAATGTTCAAGGTAATTCAGAGTGCTTTTCATAAAACATGGAATTTATGGAACTGAAAATTAATCTGGTTGTTTTATAAACCAAAAAAATATTGTTAACATTTTTTATTTAACTTTTTTTTTGTCAATGTTATATATTTTTATTGTTACACGTTGTAATTTTCTTTTAATGTTTATTTGTATTGTATTTGTAAAATTTAATTTTTTTTTTATCATTGTGCATTATCTTGAGTTCTTTTTCTAAATAAAACCTTTTATATTTAATTTGTTTGGACGGATTGTCATTTATGAGAACCTGTTATATTTAAGTGAAAAGAATCATTTAGCCATTATTTAGTTGTCTATTGCATGTATAGATGTAATCATTCATTAGTAGTGTAATTGATGACTAGTCTATTTTTAGGTTATAGATAGACGTCTATTAGATTTTCACTGACAGCCCCAATTTTGCCTTATTTTAGCCTAGACCTGTATTAACCGTCTTTTAAACATAAATATGTAGTTGTCTAATAGTCGTCTAATTGATGACTAGTCTACTCTTGGGTTATGGTTAGACGTCTATTAGATTTTCACTGACAGCCCAAATTCAGCCTTATTTTAGCCTAGATCCATATTCACCGTCTATTAGACATATATATGTAGTCGTCTAATAGTCGTCTAATTGATGACTAGTCTATTTTTGGGTTATGGTTAGACGTCCATTAGATTTTCACTGACAGCCCAAATTTTGCCTGGTTTTAGCCTAGACGGCCAGGCTATGTTTTGACGGCTATTAGACGTCTAATAGACATAAAATTGCTTGCTGGGTGTTGACCAGCTGCATGAAAACAGAAAAATCTGATTTTTGAATGTAAAACCAAGTAGAATTGGTATAAAAAAAGTGAAACTAATAAAACTAGTAAAATCAGAACCAAATCTAAAATCTGAACTAACTTGCCAGGCATTATAAATGAAATCAAATCCTATGAGCTCTGAAAACATTTGGACAACAATGTAAACTCTCATACAGACAACTGGTAAACCAAATAAAAGTTGCATACTGTAGATTTAACGTCACAGAATCCCACACAATTTCTATTTAGATTTAGCTGTTTTAACGCACTGATATTAGTCTGTTTTGCGGCCTCCTTTTCATCAAAAAACTAAACTGAAGCAGCTGTCCTGCTGAGAGTGGAGGCACCATGCTGAAATGCCCCTGGAGTAACTTTTTGCTTTGATTAAGTGCCTTATTCAGAGAGCAAAGAGATTCAACAACACTTTCCTTATCATTCTTGGGTGCTTACCAAAGAGTTAGCATGAAAGAGACTAATATTGTGACCTTCCCTTCAACATTACTGAGACCTGATGCACATTCTTCTGCATAAATGCACCACAAAGCATTCTGAATCTGAGGTCTGACACATTAAAGGAATAGTTCACCCATAAAATTAAATTCTGTCATCATTTACTCACTCTCATGCCGTTCCAAATCCATTTGACTTTCTTTCTTATGTGGAACACAAAAGACGTCATTTTAAAGGATGTTCACACGACTCTTTTTCATTTAATGAAAGCATATAGTCTTCAAGCTCTACGCTACAAAAAAGAAAAGCATTGTAAAAGTAGTCAATTCAACTTATGTGCAGATCTTCTGAATGCCATACTGTAGCTTTCTTTGTGTGAGAGAGACCACCATGTGTCCAATCGTGACGATGCACCAAGTTTGTATTTGTGTTATAGCTTGTAAGTATAATACCTGGAATATAGGAAGCAAATGACAACAATTTCATTACTTTAAAGTCAATGGAAGTGTTTGCACCTTAAACGTAAAGTCTTAACCAGCATAATCTTCAAGGACAAACTGGTGAGCACTGTTCTAAAAAGTCCCCTAGCAATTTTCTTCACTGTTTTACTATCAACTCAGTGTGTGTGTGTGTGTGTGATTACTCTGACTGAAGGCCTCTTGGGAATAATGCTGAGTGAAAGCTAAAGGAGCAGTGGTGCTCGGGTTTGACACATATACTCTGTGACATCTTACAAGGATAGTGGTCTAAGCCACTGCCTGAGTGAAAATCAAGAGCTCACTGACACTGACAGCAGGAACTGTGGCAGACCGATTAAACATATGCAGTCCAGAATACTCTTATTTTATTTATATGCTTTTGGAATAAACAGAGGGCAACAAATCAGTGATGCTTAAACCTCATGCTGTTTTGAGCCCTGAGAGGCCCCAAAGCCTTTTAATAGTTAACAAGACATAACTGCCATTGAAGGTACCAGGTTACTGATAATCTTGTGGATTATGAACAAACATTTAAAAAGTCCTGCATGAAAAAGGTTATATTTCTGCATACCTCGCCCCTCATGTTTTTCCTCAACCTATACGACTTCCTTCCTTCCTTGGAACACAAAAATTGATGTGTGGTTGTATAGTTTTATAGTAAGTTTTTGGCCTGGTTTCACAGACAGGGCTTAGATTAAGCCAGGATTAGGCCTTAGTTCAGTTTGGACATTTAAGTAGCTTTTATAAACATGTCTGAGAAAAAAAAAGGAAATAAAAAAACATTACTGGTGTGTATCTTGAGACAAAACAATGGCACTGACATATTCTAAGATATGTCAATGCAAGTTACCTTGAGTGGGACTAAGCTTAAGCCTTGTCTGTGTAACTGGGGGAATGGGTTTCAAACAACATTGGACATCTTTGGCTTTAATTCTATGGACAAAAATGTTTCAAAATATCATCTTCTGTGTTCTGTAGAAGAAAGAAAGTCATACAGATTTGGAAAAACATGAGGGCTACTTTAACATGACATTACTTTAAATTTGAGGTCTAGGTGATTGCTAACTAAAAAAAAAAAAAAAAAACTATTAAAAGATATGTTTGTTAATTGAAATAATCCTGAAATAAAATAAAATATAAATATTAGATAAACTAGCTTTTAATTTTAAGCTGAAGTACTAAAATTACTAACTGAAATAAACTTATTTAATTTCAAACTAGAAATATTTTTTTTAAAAGTAATAAAAATGACAGAATAAAATTAAACTAAAATAAAAAAAAAGAAAATATGAAAGAAAATAAATAATATTTACATTCATATTATTAAATCATAATTCATAATATTAAAAAAACTACCATTGTATGTATTTAATACAGACACTTTTAGGGACCCCATATTTAAAATGTTAATATATGCAATGAATTTTCACATGTTAAGATTGTATATCGGTTAACTCTTTGGATTTGTTTTGTATTATTTTCTGTAGTTTTTTACTGGGGTCAAATTAAGACAAAGTTAGTATTAACAGAACATGCAGGTTAAAACAGCATAAAAATCTCTTTTTAATTTATCCCATTTTTTATTCTAACACTATAACCTGATATGAAATAATTAAACCTGACAGCCAGTGACAATGAAGAGAGTTCCGGGTTTGATGGGATCTTGAGTGATGTGTGCCATTCAAATCCACCAGTCAGTAGAGGAGACAGACAGAAAGAAGAAAGAAAGAAAGAGAGAGAGAGAGAGATACAAAAAAGAGGAGAGCTGGAACCTCAGGACCTTGAAGGAGATGTCAGTTCAGGGCTTGAGTCGGTCTTGCGCCTGGCTGAATAGCGGTCAGCCCCTCTGCACGCTTCTCTTCCCTGAAAGCATGACATTGCCAAAGGGGGAAAAACACCATTTTATCATTCTGTGCCATTCACACCCTCTCTTTCCCTGTCAAACATGCCATATGTCCCCATCTCAGGGCGTCCTGCCGGCTTATCGAGTGTGACAGGGCCATTCTCACACTGCTCCCAATCACACTCTGTCTCCGGCGGGTAGAATCCTGCTCTGGCGGCACCGTGCAGTGATGGACTGTCAGGGAGAGGGCAGTGACTTCCACAGCAGGGTCGCACCCCAGATAGCCAGAGAGTACAAAGAAGACAGAGAATGCAATAAATGAGAGTGAGTTGTGCCTGAGAGTAAAGGTGAGGCTGTGATGATCATGTGGCCCAAAGAGCAGTTCTTTTCACAACACTATATGTTATGACATCAAAACACTTTTAACATAGTGCATGATTTGTAAACTAGTTCATTTTCACATTGTGGTCACATAACCAGCTCTATATGTATGGCTTTTCTAACGTAGTAAACTTGCTCACCTGAAACAGAATTGCACTTGCAATGGTTACGAGTCCCATGAAACACGAGTTACAACACTCGATAAAATAACTCAAAAGAACTATCTCACATTTGCTTTTGTTAACACTATCAGTTAGGTTTAGAATAGGGTTAAGTGTAGGTGTTACGTTATTTCAAATAAGGACATTTAGCGACACTCACCGCACATTTCATTTTCAAACTGCCACATTACGCACTACAACCAACATAATTAAATGTTGCCAGATTCACATTCTTCTATTTTGGAGAAAATTTAACACGCTTTTAGTGCCGCTCACGGGACATTTCACTTTGAAAGTGTTGTGAAATGTGCAAGAAATAAAGTAATATCATTTTGCAGAAATATCACCAAAGGCACATTTTACCAATAAACCTGGGTTGACTTTATGGCATTATAATTTACTTTTACATCACCAGCAAAGTACATCATTTCAGTTCATAGTTTAAATATAGGGGCTTTCACACCAGGTAGTTATAGGAACTAGCCACCAGGTCAGTCCCCTGAGAACAAATTTTCCCTTTGAGCCATTTTCCTGGTTGCATTCACATCTCCAGTAGGAACTCTGAAGTGATGTAACATTGTTTAAGCGCGGCATTCAATAACGTCAAAAACTGGAGGATGGAGGACTCTGTGATCTGAGCTGTGTTATTGTTGTGTGACATGGGTTTCGTGATAACAGAGATGGAATGTATACGTATAATGCTACTGAAAGAGCAAAACTCTGCCCTCTCTATGTAATTTAACGGGACATGAGACAAAATAAACAATTAACTTACACTTCAAATTAATTTTTTTCCAAAGATGTGTAGATGTTCCAAAGTTATGTAGTTTTTATCACACTGATGTAAGTTCAAGTGTTCGGTTTTTTTTTAATAAGTTTGGTTTTAGTTAGTTATTTGATGCTATAAAAACAGGGTGTGACGTCATGATTGACAGCTGTGATTGACTGGTTCTCTGAGAGAAGTAGTCACTGAGGAACCAAAGGACTTTTTTCTGGATTTTCAGGAGGAGAACTTTAACTTTAATTTCTAAATTTCCACAACTGTTTATTTCACACCGACATAATGAGTTGTTCTGCAGTAAACGGTACTAAACTATTCTGCGGGAGTATGGACGGGGCCTTGATAGTGCACGGCTCCACTTCAGGCAAACTACTGCGCAGAATCGGGTCCAAAGTTCGCTACGCGCAGACTCAGGTCCCGAATCAGCACAAGATGTCAGCACCATATTGGGACATTGGCGGCTTCACTTTTCTATAATGCAAGAGAGTGGAGGTGCGTCATCCATATTTTTTTACAGTCTATGGGTTAGACCCTACTCTGAAGTAGTAGCTAATTTAGTCCCCCCAAAAGGTGTTCCTAGAACTAAAATCATTCCTAGTTCCTGCAGTGTGAACACACCAAAAAGCAGGTACTTCCACCAATAGTTATGAGAACTATGAAAACATTCATCCTAAAAAGGGTGAAACCCCTTTATGTGAATTAGGACAGAGCCCGAGTTCCTTCAGACCCAAAATATGCAAGCATGTGAACGCAGATGCTTCTAACTACGAAAGCTTGATTGTTTGCAATTCAACTGCAGCATCTCACACAAAAACTCAATTTACAGGCAAAAACCTAATAAGTAATTCTAAAAGTGTCCGGTAAAAAAGGGGCTACCAAGATAAAGTGGGCATTTTTCAGCTGGTCATGTGATGTTAACATGAAAAGACCACCATGAAAAGAGTGTGTTTACAACATTTTATACATATTTGTCAAAAATCATATTGATTCCCTTTGTTTTTCAACTGGAAAAAAAAAAAGACAGCTCGCTCCTTTAAGAGTCCGTATTGTGCTGTGCTAGGTTTCAGTTCCTGTGCGGCTCACTGCGTGTCACTCATATTGTGACACACTGCGTTAAGAAACGTTCTTAAATCCACTTGAAAGCTCCATGGAACATTTTTTCTCATTACAGAATATCACTGTCATGTCAGAGCACCTTTCCTCCTGACAGCAATTGAAGTCCAAGGTGACTCGGAGCATTTAACACCTCAAGCATTAATATAGATGAATGCACCCAACGGCGAGCAGGTCAAATGGCTGCCGGGGAGACGGAGGCAGTACAGCTCACCTGGGACGCATGGCGGAGGCCAGGTTACGGCTTCGTTTTCCCGCTCATTAGACCATACCCGCACCTTCTGTTTCATGCCGATCCATGCCGAGCACAGGGAGAGGTCACTCTTCTTAAGCATTTGATGGCGAAATGAGCCTCACATATATGCAGATGACGGTGCCTCCTGATGACTAATGTGTGCTGATTGCTCAACAGCACTAGAAGTCTGGGAAACAGCGCAGGACACGGCGAGCTGTGCAGATGCCTGGATGCTCAACAAGTGAGTAATCAAGAGAAAAGAGGACAAGAAATTAGAGACATTCCTCTGCTGATGATGTGCATGGAGGCAGAAATCAGGAGGCGAGAAAGAGAGAGCGAGAGAGGGACCTAAATTACCTGTAACTAGCATCTCAAATGCAAGCCAATGCAAAACCTAAAGTCTCTACGTCCTTATGAACGTCTCACAGAGCATTTTTCCCTCTTAAAACATATCTGTAAAATGATTGCTAATCTATGCAAAAAAGCAATCAGCAGCTCATGCATAATGCATGAGCACGAGAGACCAATTTTAAAACGCTTTCAGATTATTAGATATTATCAGGAATTCAGCAGATGAAATCTGAACACTCCTACCTGCACAGCTCTAATTACAGCAGCCGAGTGGGCAGACAGGAAGGCGAAGCGCCGGCACGGTCAGGGCCCACCGCAGGTCATTTGCACACATAATTTAAAGCCAAGGTGACTGCAGGACAAATCCAAGCTTCAGGTCCGAGTCATAATAGATGGAGAATGAAACCACAGTATTAGCATGTATATCTCCACTGTTGAAACTGATAGCTGGAGATGAAATGGTTCAATCACTCTAAGTAGCATGGATGATTTCTCATACATCAAGATGGTATATCTTCAATTTTAATTTATTCAAATGCAGATCAAATCGGTTGATCTGCATGAGATGGGATTGAGCTCGGCACGGACGCCGACTGCTTGTTTCAATTTTTATTTAAATGTGCACTCCCGAAATCAGAGCGGGATGTTATATTCTCCATTAAGCGACCAAGCAATTGCATTTGCATCGGATTAAATTACGTTTATCTCTGCGGACAGAGGATGCTGTCTTATCAAATGAACATCTGCATTTTAAAAGGAGAGAGGGAATTGAGCGGAATGTCGGATGACGGAATTAACTAAACTCTAATTAATTTCCGACACGCGGCCGTGTCCGGTCCATCCACAAAGGCTTCATTTAGACACCTGAAAATCCACCGTGCAATCAGCTGTCATTCACAGTGAAATTATGAAAGCTCAGGAAATTCAGTTTGACATTGCAATGAGTATGAGTAATTTTGTGTATTAGGCCAATGTGGATAAAAGCAGCTCTCTCAAGCTCTGTTCCAAAACCTTTTACCAACACAAGGTTCAAAAGGTAGGCAAATTAATTATGCTGCCTCCAAAAATACCTTGTATTCGTCAAATTCTAAAGAAATAAATGCATGTGTCGATGTATAAAGAAAGCAACTTCAGAATGCATTGACGAGCAAATCCGGATGAGACCTGAGAAATGTTAATTATAAACAAAATTTCATTCAATAGTTAGATTAATTAAAAAAAAAAAAAAAAAAAAAAAAATCCAAGAATTTAAATGATTTAAAAAATAATATAAATAGTTTGGTGTCATTAAAAATATTTTTCCCATAAGGATTTATAAAACGCCTTCGGAAAAAGAGTTATATGCCATAAACCAAACTGTACTACGGAAGAGGATTAGGGCCAAGCAATAATAAAAAATAAAACCATCTCGACATTAAAGTTGTTAAATTTAGAGAAAAAACTCGTTAAATTTCGAGAAAAAAGTTGAGATAAAATGTTGAGAATAAAGTCGTTAAATTACGAGAAAAAAGTCGTTAAATTACGAGAACAAATTCGTTAAATTATGAGAAAAATGTCGTTAAATTTCGAGAAAAAAGTCGAGATAAAATGTTGAGAATAAATTCATTAAATTACGAGAAAAAAGTCGTTAAATTACGAGATTTGTAATTTAACGAATTTGTTCTCGTAATTTAATGACATTTTTCTCGTAATTTAATGACTTTATTCTCATAATTTAATGAGTTTATTCTCATAATTTAATGAGTTTATTCTCAACATTTTATTTCAACTTTTTTCTCGAAATTTAACAAGTTTTTCCTCGAAATTTAACAACTTTAATCTCGATATGGTTTTATTTTTTTATTATTGCTGGCCCTAATCCTCTTCCATACCAACCAGCTACAAGGTAAATCACAATATTACAAACTTTGATTCGACACAAAAAGGTATTTGAAAATCTGTCAAAAAGACAAAACAATAAGACTGTGTATTGTAAGCGATTTCTGAGAAATGCCGTTAAGTTAATCGAACCGAGCACCACAAAACACTTGTAACCATACTAGCCAATCAGCAGTTAGGGGGCGTATACACTTATGATGGGGGAGGAGAGACAGTGAGCAAGAGGGAGATTTTGAAGAAAGACTGTAGAAAGAGAGATAGCTGAGAGACATTACAAAAGAGAAAAGGAATAACACTGGAAAAAGAAGAGTTATGATCAGGCAAGAGTTTAAGGACCAGCATTAATATTAGAAATGCTTTGCAGTGCTGGAGAGACCAAAGCAGGAAGGCCTGAAAACGGAGCATTATAAAAAGCATTATTTTGCTCTGCTTCAGCTATGATAAAGAGACATCCACTCTTGCATTACGTGTTCATGCATTTTTGGGGCAAAGCAATTAAGGGAGGGGAATGTTTGTTTGGATTAATTTCAAATATCAACAGTGTTTCTCAGAAATCGCCTACTGAACCTTTAACAGTGTTAATGAGGGAAAGAACTACAATCCCATGAAGCATTGACATAGTTCAATTAAAAATGACACAGAAATACAATACTATTGATTTTAAAAATGCTGACTGGATATATATGTGTATGTATTGTATATACAAGTATTTTGAGAGTGTAGAGAGACTGAATCTACCACATCATTCGCAGTGCTTCATGGGAGTGGGCGGGTGCTAGAGAGTTATTTTGGCGCAATTAGCTTGCTTTGATTGTCTGACTAGTGGACATTTCTTTGCATAATCATCAGCAATATTTTACCAGGAATTCCACTTTTAAATACGATTATTATAAAAATAAGACTAATAATGAAGACTAATGGCTTCAACGAAAACCTTGTAGCTTACAATAGCTCTGCCTTAGAGTTTTATAAGTTATTGTTAAAAATCAATGAATGATTTTGAATGGGAAATGAAAATGAATGGGAAATTTACTTGCAGAAACTGAGTTTTTGTATTTTTGCTGCCTTTGTAGAGCATTCCATATCAGTCACATATAAAGTTTTTGGAACAGAGCTTGAGAAAGCAACAAAATCTCTTCATGTTTTGTGAACATTCTTTACTGTGTGTGTGTTTAGAGCAGGTAAAGGTGCCCTTCCCCGACACCCTCCACTCTGAACTGCTTCGATTTGCTCTGAGAGATTTTCTGAGAAGAGTCTGACAGGCTTCATGCTCTGAGCGTTAGCCAAGCAGAGATGAGCACTGCTACAAAAATCAATGAAACTCTTCAAAACCTACAGTACAACAAAAGAATTACTCTGCAATTAGATCTGTGAACTTGAGCACCCAAACACTACACTTAGTACAGTTCAGATATTTTATATTGTAAAATCAATATAGTATATATATATATATATATATATGTATATATATATATATATATACAGTAAGACTGGCATAATAGAGAATGTTATACTATTTCTCTGCTATAAACTGCTAGAAAAAAAACTGTGGGACTGTGGTGGTGGGAGTATCAGATGGAAATATCATGGTACTCTGATATATGGGTATTATCACGATATTCTTTAAGTACCATTTAATGGTACATGATTAAGTATAATAGTTTGTGATGGCACCATGTTTCCATGGATTATTAAGTTAAAATTTGTTAAAGGGGTGTACAAAGGTTCTCCAGTTATTAAATTAATATGAGGTCATAAAACTTGCATGCATAATCATAAATGAATGATCAAAATGCTATTTAAAATAGTATCACATTTCTACTGCAATTCCCATCTACCTATAAAATATGGTATACTGTTTGATTACTGTTTCATATTATATGGTATTTTCATGGTACTACAAAGAATACCATGGAAATATTGTGATTTAATAACATGGTACATTACTGTTTGTGAAATAACAACTTCAAGTGCTATTAACATACTACACAGAATCATTTATCACTGAACTGATGCTTTAACTGAGACTGTGATCATTAATCAAGACAGGACCTGAAGTGAATTCATCAACCTGAAGTGCCTATAAGACATTACGTTCTCACTGATTCATCCCACCTATTCAAGCTCTCACACAAGAACTTCTTTTCTCTCTCCTACACACACACACACATGCTTCAGCCTCTCGACATGTGCAGGTCTGTGCCAGATTCTTCTGCAGAAGACAGCCTTAATGGGGTCAGCTGACCTCTGCTCTCACTTCTCACCAGGGCCAGGCAGAAGGGGAATGCCTTTCTCCACTCTGAAAGACACACAAACTCCCACACATACTCTCATTTTACACCACCTTGACCCTGACCCTTGCAGCATCTTCTCAAGAGGAGCAGAGAAAAGAGCCCTCCTCAGCTGCAGAGCCACAAGCTCTTGAAGGAAGGTGAGAGGTCACAGGTGGGCAAGACAAAAGCCTTCTCGCGAAATGGAATTGCACCAGGCTTTACTCATGAAATATCACTACAGTCTCGATTTTGCTAAAGTTGCTATGGGTTCAAAATCAATAAGTCTAATGAACTAGAGAGGATAGGAGAGGAAAAGGAAAGCAATGAGAAAAATGGCAGGAAAGAGAAAGGAAATGGAAAGGAAGGGAAATTACAGAACAGGAAAAATGAAAGATGAAAAGAAGAACAGAATAGAAAGAAATGGAGGAGGAAAGTAGAGGGGGAAAAAAGTGACAAAACATAAAAAGGAAATGTGGAAATAACAGGACAGGAAAAGGAGTAGAAGAGAGGAAAGAGAAAAAGGTAAAGACGAAAAGAACAAGACAATGGAAATGGAAAGAATTAGAGTAGAAAGAAGGGGAGAGGGGAAGAAGAAAATTATAAAACATGAAAAGGAAAGGGGAAACAACGTGACAGGAAAAAAGAAGAGAGGAAAAAAGGAAACATTCAGAAAAGGGAAAAGGAAATGGAAAGAATAAAATACAAGGACAGGAAAAAGGAAAAAAAGGGGGAAGGAAAGGCAAAATGTTAAAGGATAAAAAGAAAAACGGGAAAGCGGAAGACAAAAATAAGGAAGTGCAAAACAAGGATGTAAATGACAGGAGGGGGGAAAATTAAAGTAAAGAGGAAAAGGTCAGAAAAGGGGAAATGGAAAGAATAAAATACCAAGACAGGATAAAGGAGAGGAAAAGAAAGGGAAAAGGAATGGCAAAAATGTTAAAGGATAAAAAGGAAAGAGGAAAAGGACAGAAAACAGGAAAGCGAAAGACAAAAATCAGGAAAAGGAGTGAAGCAAGGATGTAAATGACAGGACGGGGGGGCGGAAGTAAAGTAAAGAGGAAAAGTTCAGAAAACCAGGACAAGAAAAGGGAAAAAGAAAGGCAAAATTGTTAAAGGATAAAAAGGAAAGAGGAAAAGGACAGAAAACAGGAAAGCGAAAGATAAAAATCAGTAAAAGGAAGTGCGAAGTAAGGAAGTAAATGACAGGATGGGGAAAAAAAGGAAAGCAAAGAGGAAAAGGTCAGAAAAGGGAAATGGAAAGAATAAAATACCAGGACAGGAAAAAGGAAAGGAAAAAATGTTAAAGGATAAAAAGGAAAAGGACAAAAAACAGGAAATCAAGAGATAAAAATCAGAAAAAGGAAGTGCGAAGCAAGGATGTAAATGACAGGACGGGAAAAAATTCAAGAAAAGGCAAGATGACAACGACAGGATAGATAACAGTAAAGGAAACGGAAGGAAAGGAAAGAGGAAATGGAAAGGACAGTAAAGGAAAGAGGGGTGATGAATGTTACTTTCCCAGTAAAAATGTTATCAAAGGCAAAGCCTTTGGAGAAGATTCAAAAATACTGGCACTCAGAGAGCTGGTCAGATGCTGATTTTTATCCGAGCGACACAAAAAGGACATGCTGCCAGCGCGCTCTTCTGCTATGATCTGTTTACAAGAGCGTCACACAGACAAACTCAAGAGTTCATATCTATCACGCGCAGTGTCACATCCCTGCAGAGAACGAGTCAAACAGCACCACGCAATGCTCGCATGCCCAGAGTAAAGAGGAATAAAACACATCATGTCCTCACATTTACTCCCATCACTCTTGAACTTTGCTTAAACGAACACACGAAAGGGAAATCATTCCGGCTGACATTTCTTTATGCAACGCAACATGCAAGAGACAAACCGAATAAAGCAGGGCTGGGTTGAGTCCTGAATACTTGTTTTTATTATATTTCAATGGCTCTGCAGTTCCTCTCCATCCTTGACCCCTTTTCTTGGCTGCCTCTGTTATCTGAAATAATGTCAGGCCATCCTTAGAATCTATTCATCAGTGCAGAAAGAAGCTGCCGCTGACATTGATAAAAAATACCATCTGTGCCTCGCAGGGAGGAGAGACAGAGAGGTACGGCTCACCCCTCCTCCTCCTCATTCCTCTTCATCAATGCAATTTAAATTGAAGAGCTCAGTGGTAATTAAATTCAAGCTGGGGTTACGGTGGGGGCCGAAGACATGGATTCGATACAACAGAGAATGCGCAAAGAGGACGCCACACAGAGGGTCAAGGTTCACCAAAGGCAGCCTCAGCCAGCCAGTTCCCATTCATTCATACAACCTGTCTGCCTATGCCACACAAAAGCCTTCTGACATTTAAAGAAATGAATAAAAACAACAGAGAGAGGGAAAGAAAGAAGAAGAAAAAAAAAAAAAAAAAAATCAATTATTCCAGATTTTTCCCCCTCCACAAACTGACCTTTTCTCTCTAACATCCTCTGCCAGTTGTTTGTTGGACAGACTTCAAAACTGCCAATAGTGTTTAACTCATAGCCGACCCTATCAAGGGCTCTCATGTCCGAGAGCAGGAGGGAAGGAAGGAGGAAAAGTCGATAACGATTTGGGGATCCATTTTTGTGAAATTGTTTGTCAGCACAAACACGAGGCGCATGACTAGCAGCAGGTCAGGGGGATTTCGGTGGCGGGGGCCGGTCCTGGGCCCCCCTCTTCTGGTTAAAGCCAGCTTTACTCATTCATCTGTTCCCCCTCGAACGGCCGATGCCGCCTTCTCCTCCCTCCGCTAATCCGGTTACCGCATTCACAGGCAGTACCCTCTCTCTTTTCATTACAGCAGATCAAAGATTGAAAAGCGATTCCTCAATCTGTCCGAGGATGAGATCCAAATTGGATCGGGCTAAAGTGGACGTGGCAGCAAGGAGAAAATGGGAAAGGAAGATGATGCGACTCATTTTTACCCTTTAAAGCTGATGGCATCAGGAAAAGCAATATTCATAGTGCGTATAAATAGGTTGGTAGCCAGTTTGTGGGTAAATGCCACACGCCATGATTGACAAGAAGGCAACGCCTCACTTCTGGGGTCTGAGGTCACTTCCTCAGAGCACTGCGATGGTTCCCTTGAGTCAGACTCTTAAACATCAATGTACTCGAGACGTGCAAAAAAAAAAAAAAAGTGCTCTTCGCCTCGAAAGTTTAGGGTCGGCAAGATTTTCTCAAGGCTGCATTCCTTTGCTCACAAATACAGCAAATACTGTAATGAAATACTGTTACAATTCGAAATAACCATATTCTATATTATTATATTTTAAAATGTAATTTATTCTTGTGATGGCAAACTGAATTTTCAGCTTTAGTGTCACATGATACTTCAGAAATCATTTTAATATCCTGATTTGGAGATCAAGAAACAATTCGTATCAATGTTAATATTTTTGAGATACATTTTTTCAGGATTCTTTGATTATAAGAAAGTTCAATAGATTTAAAATTTCTAAGAAATATAATTTTGTAACATTATAAATGTCTTTACTGTCAAATTTAATGGATTTAATGCATCCTAGCTGAATAAACTATTAATTTGTTTAAAAAAAATTAAATCTTATTCCCAAAACTTGAATGATAGAGTATAAGATAAGATGAACAGAGCAAAATAATAAAGCTAAAAAGCATCTTGCACACTTTTTCAACAGGCAAACGTGTCTATGTTGTCATTAAAAGTCACTGTTCAAGCTCTTAAAGGGATAGTTCAACCAAAAATGTCCATTGAAAGTCCAATGTTGTTTTTGAACTCCAATGACTTGCAATATATGGACAAAAATAGAATTTGGTTTCCGCACAAAACATAAATAGCCTAAGACAAAGTAAATATGCTAAAAATATAACAAAAACATACTGATGGGCAATTTCAAAACACAAATCTTTTGTTTCGAATCAGTGGTTCGGAGCGCCAAAATCAGGTGATTTCAGTAAATGAGGCTTTGTTACGTCATAAGTGTTTCGAAATTTCAATAGTTCACTTGACTTGGCCAGTTTGACATGTGATCCGAACCACTGATTCGAATCAAATGATTCGTAAAGCTTCGAAGCTTCATGAAGCAGTGTTTTGAGATCGCCTATCACTGGATATTGTTGAATAAAGTCGTTATTTTGTTTTTTTGCCGCACAAAAAGTATTCTCGCCGCTTCATAACATTAAGGTTGAACCACTGCAGTCACATGAACTGTTTTAAATATGTCTTTAGCACCTTTCTGGGCCTTGAAAAAGGAAATGATCTTGCTGGCAATGCAGGCCTCACTGAACCATCAGATTTTAACGGAAATATCGTAATTTGTGTTGCGAAGATAAACAAAGGTCTTACCGGTGTGAAACGATATGAGGGTGAGTAATTAATGACAGAATTTTCATTTTTTTGGTGAACTAACCCTTTAAGACAAAAGAGGAAGAAAATAAAACTTGCCAGGAAAACTGGGGTCTTGTTGCATAAACAGAGCTGCTTGAGTCCGTGCCATAAGAACTAGTGTGACCAACTAGCAATTAGTTACAGCTAATAAGTCTTACTTTTCGGATTCAAATTAGACCAATCTGCCTTTTTACGTAACTGACTTAAAAAGATATGACCAGTCTTGAAGAAAAAAAATAAGATGACTAACTTGTAAGACTAGTTTATGTAACAGGCCACTGGTCTTTCGCTGTACATTATGGCCTCCTCAATTCCAAAATGATGGCTATGCACCTGGATTAAACATGCTGATGGCTTCACATTTACAAAACTGGCAGCAATAACTTTCAAAGATGTCTCTGGCCTCCCTAGGTCTTCTTAAATTGACTTGTTCAAGCATAAGAGGCTCTGTCCTTCTACCGGCCTTCAGTTTACAGGAACACATTCATCTCAGTACAAATCCATTTTCTTTTCTCTAGCTCCAGGTCTTGTGTGCTGAAGATAGCCCTCTTTATCTGTTCCTCACAAAACACCACTAAAATTACACCCCTCTCCTGGGACTGTGGGGAAATGTGCTCCGCTCTAAGTGCAGAGCGTTTATTTCATCACTGCGCTTCACAGATCAACTTGGGCTGTGTCTGGTAGACAGCCAAAACGCATCCTTGCATCCACTACTTGGCTTCAAAACCGTTCCGGTGCAAAATATTCTGACAAAGAGCAAAGAACTGAAAAGTAATTACTTTGGGTTTAGTGACAATAATACAGCGGCTGTACTCGGTCCAAAATGCTCCAAGCTGTGCTAGTTCTGGTCAGAAATGTGATCCTTGTTGAGAAACATTTTGGCAAATGAGATGATCGTACTATATTTGCTAGGAATACGCAGACAGGCCATGAAATAATAATCTTATGCAACACAGCTTTTTATGAAAAAGAAGAATGGAATTTATTAAATTTTATTTTTAAATTAATTTAATTATTTTTTTATTTAAAATATCTATTATTTGCATTCCATATACACTGTCTAAAACTGACAGTATTAAATCCATGTCTTACACTCTGCTGCCATCTAGTGTCATATATAAAAACATACTGAGTTTGATGTGTGAAAAAATAACATTCACAATGCATAAGCACTTTTTGAATGTAATAATACAAATAGATATTTCTTAATTCAACAGATGATAAGGTTGTGTTTTATATTCTTTTCCAATTTTCAATATAACATTTTCCAAGCATGATTATGAACTACATTTGTTGAACCAAGACCCAGAGTAACAGCAGCAATGAGCATTCGTGCTAATGATGATGATGAAGCATAAAGTACACCGTTTTCTTAGTGTCTCAGTAGCTGTTGAGGATCTTCAGGATGTCCTGACTGAGTGCAGCAGAAGAGTGCTGCTGTACCCCAGGAGCTCCGATACTAGTCTCCCAGCAGTCAAAGCCACAAGACTTTAACTCCTCAACGGTGCTCTGAATCACTGATGTATCTGTCTCTACAAAAAAATGTACAAAAACATATGCATTAACAAGACCTAGAAAAATTACTTTCAACAAAACAAAAGGTACATGGGTTTAAAGCTAAATTGTGTAAATGTGTAATTCCTGCATCAACAATCCAAATTGCAAAATTTTATTCAATAATATAATATAATATATCAAAAGTTTAGGGTCGGTACATTTAAAAATAGACAGAAATTAATACTTTTATTCAGCAAGGATGCATTAAATTGATGAAAAGTGACAGTAAGGACATTTATACTGCTACAAAAGAAATGCTGTTCTTTTGAACTGTCTAATCATTTAAAAAATCCTGAAAACAAATGTATCACGGTTTCCACAAAGATATTAAGATGCCCAAATGTTTTAAACAATGATAAGAAATGTTTCTTGAGCACCAAATCATCATATTAGAATGATTTCTGAAGCATGTGACACTGAAGATGCCAACCCCAAACTTTTGTCTCTTGCGTGAACAGCACAACTTAGCATGCAAGGAGCGTGTGGGTAATAAACTTAGTTTTTATGAAAATATGTTATTGTTACTATTATTATTATTTTTTGTATCTCATGTCTTCAAAACATTGTTCCTGCTGAAATACAACTTTTTTTCCCCAGTTGTTTGTGTCAAGAGCACTGATCATATTCAGGTGGTCTGACAATCTGCCAAACCCTCAAACATGAAACCCAAGAATCTGTGTGTGTACATGTGTGTGCGCATCACAGTGGCTGATAAGAGGATTTGGTCTCTCTAAACCCCTCCTTTCCAAAAGCCTACTCTGCTCTGATTGGTCAGATGACTCAGTCTGTTGTGATTGGTCGACTGCTTACACCGTGTGTTGGAAACTAAATGCCCATTACCATGTCTGAATTTCAGCTCCGGAGGCTTCCTTAGTGCTTGTAAACACAGTTATACAAACAGTAATGATGGCGTCGGTTTTACCTTATCAATTTGAGCCCAAGTCCTCATCCTTTGTAAGTGTATGCAAAGTGAATTTGCTTTTGCAGCACAGAAAACAGTGTCCAGTGAGCCCTCTTTCAGGACTCGGCTACAACTACAGTGTTTGAGGGCAGGTCAAAGTAGATGTTGTTCATGAAGACCACAGGCTGGAATTATGCTAATTTGTTACAAACCTACATGGAACAAAATTATAAACGCAACACTTTTGTTTTTGCTCCCATTTTTCATGAGCTGAACTCAGAGATCTAAGACTTTGTACACAAAAGGCCTATTTCTCTCAAATATTGTTCACAAATCTGTCTAAATCTGTGTTAGTGAGCACTTCTCCTTTGCCGAGATAATCCGTCCACCTCACAGGTGTGGCATATCAAGATGCTGATTAGACGGCATGATTATTGCACAGGTGTGCCTTAGGCTGGCCACAATAAAAGGCCACTCTAAAATGTGCAGTTTTATCACACAGCACAATGCCACAGATGTGCAATTGGCATGCTGACTGCAGGAATGTCCACCAGAGCCGTTGCCCGTGAATTGAATGATCATTTCTCTACCATAAGCCATCTCCAAAGGCATTTCAGAGAATTTGGCAGTACATCCAACCAGCCTCATAACCGCAGACCACGTGTAACCACACCAGCCCAGGACCTCCACATCCAGCATCTTCACCTCCAAGATCGTCTGAGACCAGCCACCCGGACAGCTGCTGCAACAATCGGTTTGCATAACCAAAGAATTTCTGCACAAACTGTCAGAAACTGTCTCAGAAAAGCTCATCTGCATGCTCGTCGTCCTCATCGGGGTCTCGACCTGACTGCAGTTCGTCGTCGTAACCGACTTGAGTCGGCAAATGCTTACATGGGGGCGGTCGTGGCCTAATGGATAGAGAGTCGGACTTGTAACCCAAAGGTCATGGGTTCGAGTCTCAGGTCCGGCAGGGATTGTTGGTGAGGGGAGTGATATTCCAGCGCTCTCCCCACCTTCAATACCACGACTGAGGTGAGACCCTTGAGCATGGCACCGTACCCCCAACTGCTCCCCGGGCGCCGCAGAAATGGCTGCCCACTGCTCCGGGTGTGTGTTCACGGTGTGTGTGTGCACTTGGATGGGTTAAATGCAGAGCACAAATTCCGAGTATGGGTCACCATACTTGGCCACATGTCACTTCACACATTCGATGGCATCTAGCACTTTGGAGAGGTGTTCTCTTCACGGATGAATCCCGGCTTTCATTGTACAGGGCAGATGGCAGACAGTGTGTATGGCGTCATGTGGGTGAGCAGTTTGCTGATGTCAATGTTGTGGATTGAGTGGCCCATGGTGGCGGTGGGGTTATGGTATGGGTAAGCGTATGTTATGGACAATGAACACAGGTACATTTTATTGATGGCATTTTGAAAGCATAGAGATACCATGACGAGATCCTGAGGCCCATTGTTGTGCCATTCATCCACGACCATCACCTCATGTTGCAGCATGATAATGCACAGCCCCATGTTGCAAGGATCTGTACACAATTCCTGGAAGCTGAAAACATCCCAGTTCTTGCATGGCCAGCATACTCACCGGACATGTCACCCATTGAGCATGTTTGGGATGCTCTGGATTGGCATAGTGTGTTCCAGTTCCTGCCAATATCCAGCAACTTCGCACGGCCACTGAAGAGGAGTGGACCAACATTCCACAGGCCACAATCAACAACCTGATCAACTCTATGCGAAGAAGATGTGTTGCGTGAGGCAAATGGTGATCACCAACCCCCCCTTGATATGACGGATTATCTCGGCAAAGGAGAAGTGCTCACTAACACAGATTTAGACAGATTTGTGAACAATATTTTCCCCCATCTTGATATGACGGATTATCTCGGCAAAGGAGAAGTGCTCACTAACACAGATTTAGACAGATTTGTGAACAATAATTGAGAGAAACAGGCCTTTTGTGTACATAGAAAAAGTCTTAGATCTTTGAGTTCAGCTCATGAAAAATGGGGGCAAAAACAAAAGTGTTGCGTTTATAATTTTGTTCAGTGTACATAGGTTTGTGCAAGGAGTAAAACTGGAATTACTGACAAATTGTTTCAGGCAGTTCATAATCGGTTCTTTCTTTTGGGAGACAACTACATAACACACTACATGAAAAGTAATATCTGAAAAAGCCTAGTGGGGGACTTTAAATAACGCTGAGATGGTAAACAACCTGATTTAAAGGAGCAATAGGACACACAACAGCTAAGAAAGACTCATCCTGTCTGCAAATCAAATGAAGAAAAGGACTTTACTTCAGAAATCTCAATTCAGCCTTAACAAGGCATGCCTAGAAATAACAATGTCACATACTCAAGCTGCTAGACTAACAACATCAAATCATAATCCATCCATCTTTATTGGAGGCTGTTTTTGAGGGTTCTAAGATCCTGATTAAAATTCAATGCGTTAGTGGCTTCAGGCGTAAACAAAGAGTGTGGCCCAGTCTGACAGCTGCTGCGTCAAGTTGTTAGCTTTGTCAGACAAGAGTGACAAGCAAGATTTACCTCACAAATCGCATTTAACAGTCATGCAGTCTGCAGGGTGCCACCCTCATGGAGACTGTTCAAACAATATGTAGCAATCAGACTGATTAACCACAGGTAGCATTTCCAAAATATACACCATAGGGTTCCATGAAGACATTTCATACAAAAACAACAATGATTGGTACAATTATAATAAATCAGGTGTCAGAATTGACAGAAGGTTATCTAGTTGTCTACACAAATGCATCACAAAGTCCTAGTAGCCCATTACAAGTAATGCAAGTTACGTAATCAGATTACTTTTTTCAAATAACTAGTAAAGTAACGCATTACTCATAAATTTACAGCAAAATATCCGAGTTACATTTCCAAATAAGTAACGCAAGTTACTTTGTTTTCCCATTTATTGATTGACAGCTCTCCTGTCCCCATGCTGAGAGAAATCGGGAGTAAGTGCAGAGGAGCTGCGTGCGCAGTGTAAACATGATGGCTATTGTAGTTTTAGACTAAATGTGAGCAGGCATTAGGCAGTGTGTCCACCAAAGCGTTTTTAGCCAGTTGAAAACACTAGGCGCTCTGCTGAAAATGTCTAGCTGTGGGCGCTTGAGAATGCTTTGGCAGTGCAGCGGGGTTTTTTTTGTTTGTTTGTTTGTTTGTTTGTTTGTTGTTTTTTCCAGTTGAGAAGCTTTGTTTGCTATGATACGTAATATCCGTGGAAGTGTTACTAGCATCTCATTTCACATATAGTTTGTTTCTGTGTTTTTTCTTTATAAAAACGTCGATACAATGTAAAGTATTTGCTCTGGCTCTTTAAATTATTCTGTTACATTATTATGCTTGTCATTGTCATCTGTTGACGTTGTATAATCAGAATGTGGCGGTTAGTCGGTGTTGTATTTGTCCCGCCCCTCCTCCACTGTGATTGGACAGCTGGGTTAAAAGTGACAGTGATGAGCGCTGCATTTTTCAACTCTCGATGACTGCTTAAAAAAAAAAAAAGCCCCTTGATACGCTCCTGGTGTTTTAAAAACGTGGCGCTCCCATTGAAAACAACTGGAACAATACGCTAGCCGTGGGAAAAAACGCATCGTGGACACACGACCTTACTCATCTCACTTGCACAAAAATATGAATAAGCAAAATTGAAAAAAAAAGAAAGAAAAAAAAAATAGTAAAAGTAGTTAAGCATCACATTTGCGTGTTTTTTAATAGCTGAAGTAAGAGTGTTGAACTTTCTTCTCCTGTGTCATATTCTTCTGCGATCAAGAATGGCAGCACAGCTGAAAGGTTTGTTTAAGCTGCGCCCTCTACTGTACAGGCATGAATTTGCATTTCTTCCAAGCCCAGGCCAGGTGAGAAAAAGTAACACAAAAGTAGCGCATTACTTTCCATAAAAAATAACTAAGCAATGCAATTAATTACTTTTTTAGGGAGTAACACAATATTGTAATGCATTACTTTTAAAAGCAACTTTCCCCAACACTGAGCCCTAGCAACCACATATAACATAAAGGCATTGATTTTATGCATGGACAAGCACCAAAAAATTTTTGTTACTCTGGGCTGTGTATTGGTACCTGGTCGTAGGAGAGTGATTCCACAGCCTCCTCCTCCTGCCCCGGTCAGTTTGCTGTGCAGCCCCCTGGCCAGAGTGACCCTACACAGTGTGTCCAGGGATGAGTGACCCACACCCATCACATTCAGATGGTGCTGGTTTATATCAATCAGCTCCTGATGACAAATGACACACAGAGAAAAGTCTAAAAAGGATCAATAACATCCATCCATAAAGGCTTTCTATGAATAAAAATATTGATAATTTCTTTGGTCTTTTGCCACTTTTTATTTAAAGTAAATTTGAGGGAGGACAGGAAAGTGTGGGCAGAAACAGAGGAACAGGATAAAGATTCAAACTTGCTTCAATCTTGTGCACAACACAAATGAACATGTAAATGCACAAGCTGTTGGGCGATGTGTCCAACAACAGAATATCTTGTATAATGTAACAAGATTTGCAGGAATACAGTAAACTGTAATTGATCATTATACGGGTTGTTCACTATACAACATTTTCTGTTTGTTGCAAATGTGATAGATATGAGTCAGAGATTGTACTATATGACCCCAGAGACATCTTGGGTTAAAGCAAAGGCAGACTGTGAAACATCAACTTTCATTTATGTCAGACTGTATGATATATGTCTCAGCTAAGATTTGGTCACAACTAATTGGGAATTTTAAGTCACCAGCCCATGTCCATTCATACCAACTCATTTATATGCAAAAATTAAATGACACACAAACCCAGCAACTAATTTTAATAATGTTAGTAATGTTTCGCCTAGAAAATAACACAAAGAAAAACCAACAATAAATCTAAAATACTCTACCATTCAAAAGTTTGGGGTCAGTGAGATTTTATTTTTTTAAAATAAAGTAATACTTTTATTTAGCAAGGATGAATTAAATTGAACAAAAGTGACAAAAGACATTTACATGATTACAATAAATATATTTCAAATAAATGCTGTTCTTTCGACCTTTCTATTAATAAAGAATCCTAAATAAAATGTTAATAATAAATAAAGTATTTAAGTAAATAATTAATAAAGTTTTCCAAAAAAATAATACCAAAGACTATAGAATAACACAAGACGTGTCACTCGTATTGTTTTGAATGGGAGAAAGTGTAACGCGCAATATGGCGGAATAAGTCCCGCCTTCTAAAGCCAAGAGCCAATCGCCGACTGGTAAAGTCATCGCGTCACTTCAGCGGCCGTTAGAATCACCGGTTTCTATAGAAACAGTCAGACGCGCGCCTCCAAAGAGACGCGCATTTAGGTCTGTGCATGCGCGTTAGCTTGATCCAGCTTGAAAAAAATACAGTTTTTTTTGTCATGATTCGAGCGTTTAGAAACTAAATGTATGAGTCGGTTGTTGTTAGATTTCATTGGTGATTTCAAATATGAAATTTAATCGTAAGGTTGGTGAACAGTTTTGGAGAATCTGATGTTTCCCCATTCAAAGAGATAGGAGCTGCATGATGCCCAGGATGCCCGAGAGGCGTTTCAAAGATGGCCGCCGAGTGAAATCAGTCTTAAAGGGACTTTGATAATACACATAATAAACGGTTTTCAACATTAATTGTACGAAAACTGTATTAAAGCAAGCAAGCAAGTGCTGATTTTTTTTCCTATCATGAAAGTAATCTTTACAATTCCCCAAATTTGTCTCAGACAGAAAAAAAATGTGGCAAAAAATGAAAACAATGTCTGACGCAAATAATAATATACATCTATTAATAAATGCACATTTCCTTCTTTATGAGGGAAAAGCTGTGTGATTGTACCTCTAGTATGTTGTAGTGCTCAGCTGAAGGTCCGTGTGCGGCCATCTCTGTGAGAGTCTGTTCACAGGTGCAGGACACAGCGCTGACAGACTCCAGAACCGGCTTCATTACGGAGGGAAACTGCAAAACAACACAGTGCAGAGGACTAAAAGGAGAGATAAGTGCTGCACAAACACAAGTGAGGGAACAACATTATCCATCAAGAAAAATTATCAGCTTAAGCTTGTCACAGTAAAAGATAATTATAATTGTCATCCTTAGTCAAGCAGAATATCTCCATACAACTGCAACTCTAACTCTTCCCATTTGAAAACAAGAGTCCGATGTACTATGTCGCTGACATTCTCTAATAACTGATGAATGCACGATAAGTTGACCAATGAAATCGGCAGCAGGGTGGGGTTTGTGATGGTTTGGGGTTAAAAATATCATGCCGTTTTGCCAGCTGCCATTAAATTGGCAGACTAAGAAGAATAATAGTGAATTTATGCCACCTAGTAGGCTGGAGTGTGAAGTACTGGCTGGCACACAAAAAAATCAATGGGTGCTTTACTAAGTGTCAAGTTGAAGCATGATGTACTGCCATCGTGCTGAATTCAATCAACCAGATATTCTATAAAATCTCCTTTTGTGTTCTACAGAAGAAGGTAAGTCATGCAGTTTGGAATGACATGAGGGTGGGTCACGATGAATCATTTTTGAGTCAACCATACCTTTAAAGCAAATTCTAAAAGAGGGTGGAAAACTAAATGACGCTTGTTCATGGCTTATTTCTTTGACTAATAACGCCACAAAAGTGTAGAATATGACCCCTTTCAAGTCTGTCCTGACTCTTTACTCTTTTCCACCCCAATAATACCGGAATTCCACTTCGCAAATCAGGATGTGCCAGCAGTGAGGCTACCTGCTGCCGTTGTCAGGGTAACAGAGCACAGGAGCGTTGGCAGAGTGTTTCATTTGGAGCTCTTATAAAAGGCACTCAGCAGTGGGCCCCTGGAGTGTTCCTCCCTCACACAACACCGGCCATTATGCTAACTGAAGGGCACAGGAATAAAAATATGGAAGAGGGGTGTGGAGAAGCCATTTACTACCTTGTTAATTTTGTCCTTCACTCCAGAAACAAGCACTTTGGTGCTACGTGGTACTTTGGTGTTAGTGAGAAGGATTCTCAGAATGGGGACCCTGGGGAGGAAATGAACCCAATAACACACTTAGAAAATTCTGTTGCTTCTGTAAGTTCACTGAAATAACTTTTTATATACTTTACTGATAAATTGGAAAAGTTACTTTATGATAATGAAAAAATATATTGTGAAAATAATGTTTGCAGAGTAAAATATTACCAGCTTAGTGGAGTTATATTCCCAGCATGGTATCTTAAAAAGCCACCTGTTATAGAAAGCATAAAGTGATATAGTGCAAATAAAATACACCAAATGAAGAAGCATCATGAATGCATAAGAATGCAGTCACAGGTTTAGAGTCATACCCCATGTGCCCACAGCATTATCCACCCCTGAAGGGTTACCATGGATGATCTTCTCGCCCATGAACGCCCACCTGTTAATCAGCTCCATCTCATCTTTACACCATCTACAACACAAACACAACATTTTCAGTTAACGGGAACACAAATCATTCTTGCTGCTAATGTCATTAAAAAAAGTCAAAGGGCAATATATATATGCACTGCCGTGAAAGAGTTTTTAAAAAAGAAATTAATACTTTTATTCGGAAAGGATGCATTAAATTGATCAAAATTGTCAGACATTTATAATGGTACAAAAGTTTCCACAGAAATATTAAGCAGCACAACTAATGGCTGCTGAGAATTCATCTTTGCCATCAGAATAAATCTAATTTTAAAATATATTTTAAAAAAGAGAGTTATTTTAAACTGCATTAATATTTCACAATAATAGTGTTTCTACTGCATTTTTGCTTAAATAAATGCAGCCCTCTTAGAAGACATCTTTCGGAAACATTTTACCCACTTCAGGCCTAATGTTTTTGTTGTTGTTTTGCCACTTTTATTGAGGAAAAAAAAAAGGGTAGGAAGAGGACAGGAAAAATGATGGAGGTTATCATCTGCGGAAGAACTGCAGCTAAATATAACTGAACATGGTCAGAAGAGCAATTCTAAATTGTACCCCTTTTTATCCTTTTGAGAGGACAGAGGAAGGACAAGAACTTTGGAATTCCAAGTTAATATCTCTGCTCCTTGGTTGCTTAATCTATAAGATGAAACAGATGTATCCATTTTGAGGATTGTGTAGCCTTTTTTTCTGACAATCTAGGCTGGGAACCAAAAAGTTGCAGATTATTTCAGGGGGACTCTCCCTGTAATGAATGACTGTAAGTCACTTTTAACAAGATAACACTTTTAACAAGTTCAAAGTAAATTAAACAATCCTTACCTACATTATCTACATAAAAGCCCCATAATCGATTGTAATGAAGTGTTACCTGGCTGACTCCTGCTGTGGCGTAAGAGGAGATGATATGGTCCCTCTGGCAGACAGCAGAGCGGCAGACAGGCAAACATTATAGGCAGCACTGGAGCCTAAACCAGCTCCTGTGGGCAACTCTGACCACACAGACACTGTGATACTGGCCAGATCTCTGAAAAAAAAACAGCAGCAAATGTCAAAAGCACATATTACAAAAATGTTCAAATGAAGCTTTCAAATATATGCAGATTTAAAGTGTTAAATCTGAACCCCTATTATGCTATTTTAAAGTTTCCTCATTTTGTTTTGGAGGTCTCCTACGATAGGTTTCCATGCATGCATCCAAGTTCAAAAAACACTTTAACTTCTTCATAACATACAATAAATTATAAGATCAACTCTTTTCTCATAGGGTCTGAAATGGTTTGATCAAGGATCTGGTCTCTCTAAACCCCTCCTTTCTGAGAGCCTACTCTGCTCTGATTGGTTAGATGGCCCAGTCTGTTGTGATTGGTCAACCGCTTACAGCGTGTGTTGAAAACGAAATGCCCATTACCATGTCTGAATTTCAGTTTCGGAGGCTTCCTCAGCACTTGTATACACAGTGATACAAACAGTAGCAATGGTGTCTGTTTTACCATACTGGATTTGCTTTCGCAGCAGAGAAAACGGTGTCTTCTCATCATGTCGACAACACAAACCAAGCTCTTCTGGGCCTCAATTCCAACTACAGTGTTTGAGGGCAGGTCAAAGTACACATTGTTCGCAAGCAGCCAATAAAGACCATAGGTGGGTATTATGCAAATTTGTTACAAGCCTATATATAGGCAGTTCAGAATCTGTTCTTTCTTTCATGAGACAACAAAACAACATTTTTCATGCACTTTGATCTTTGAAACTTTGCAGACCTTTACATTCACAAACAGCTATATTACACATTACATGAATGGTAATATCCAAAAAAAGCATAATATGGCACTTTAATAAATGATGCAGAGAGTTTAACAGTGTTCTTACTCTGCAAAAACAGTCAGGTACATGTAGAGGAAAGCCAACACTGCCATGCTTCTTGTGTCTGTGGAATCATCTGAAATGCCCGTGAATTCACGTAGTCTCTTCAAAAGATCTGCGTCAAGTTCCTTCAGGTCTCCCTGCTCTGCTAAAACAATGAACAGTCAAAGGAACACAGGCCAGAGATGATTGCTTTCCGACACTGCATTATTATTACAACTTTAATAAAGAGGCATGGAATATACAGGAGTAAATGACAATTTTAATTTTTGGGTGAACTATTTTATTAACAAAAAAACAAATATCTATCTCCTCTCACCTTTACATCCAGCCAGAAGAGGCTGCAGTGCAGTTATTTCCCAGGACAGGAAAGTGTCAATATTGGGGAGGTTAATGCGCACTTCACCGGATGATGTGGACTGCAGCCGCAGGAATGTGCGCAAATTCAAACTCACAGCCAATGCAACCTGTTTAAGATTGATCAAGAACAGAAGTTTCAGTTTTCCAACAGTACATTGGACACAATAAACCTGATTAATCTCATCTTTGATTTTTTCTAAAATCAACACTGCAACAGTTGTTATTAAACAATAAGAAAGTAAATAATACCTACTAAATAAATATTGGTAAAAACAAAACAGTAGCTGATACTCTGTACATATTGCTAAAAATCACACAACAAAGTTTAATTTTTCAAGTTAGTTTTTGACTTGTAATACCAACATTTCATAATATTTTTAGTGATTTAAAAATTATTACATCGCCTCAAAATATCAACTTACATAATACTTATTTTATGTAGCAAAATGGAAAAACTATAGATATTAAAACTATATACTACATAAAAAATACATATTTATATAAACACATAAAAATTAAAAATGATTCACACAATGGAACCCAAATACGATAAATCCAGAGCTGGGTGGTAATGGATTACATGTAATCTGGATTACGTAATCAGATTCCAAAAATCAAGTCCTTGTAATCAGAGTAAACTACTTTAAACTACTTTAAAATACTTGTAATCAGACTACAGTTACTTTTTTTATGGATTACATGATTACATATTGTTTACACAATGGCAGTAAATTGTTCACATTCACATTCATTGATTCTCCTAATTTTTCATTTTTTTAACATTTATATTTTTTTCATAATAAACCTGCCGCTTATATACGTTCGTGATTCTTTGAGTTTTTCCAGTGGCGAGGGGGACATAGAGATGAAATATTGATGAATATAAATGAAATATATACAGTACAGTCCAAAAGTTTGGAACCACTAAGATGTTTAATGTTTTTAAAAGAAGTTTCGTCTGCTCACCAAGGCTACATTTATTTAATTAAAAATACAGTAAAAAACAGTAATATTGTGAAATATTATTACAATTTAAAATAACTGTTTTCTATTTGAATATATTTCACAAAGTAATTTATTCCTGTGATCAAAGCTGAATTTTCAGCATCATTACTCCAGTCTTCAGTGTCACATGATCCTTCAGAAATCATTCTAATATGCTGATCTGCTGCTCAAGAAACATTTAATGTGTACAATTGTACAAAATATTTGTGTACAATATTTTTTTTCAGGATTATTTGATGAATAGAAAGTTCAAAAGAACAGTGTTTATCTGAAATCTAATCTTTTGTAACATTATAAATGTCTTTACTGCCACTTTTGATTGATTTAATGCATCCTTGCTGAATAAAAGTATTCATTTCTTTAATTTCTTTTAAAAAAAATAAAAATAAAAATTCTTACTGACCCCAAACCTTTGAACGGTAGTGTATAATGCTACAGAAGCTTTGTATTTCAGATAAATGCTGTTCTTTTGAACTTTCTATTCATCAAGGAATCCTGAAAAAAAAAAGTACATAACTGTTTTCAACATTGAAAATAATCATAAATGTTTATTGAGCAGCAAATCAGCATATTAGAATGATTTCTGAAGGATCATGTGACACTGAAGACTGGAGTAACGATGCTGAAAATTCAGCTTTGATCACAGGAATAAATTACTTTGTCAAATATATTTAAATAGTACACAGTTATTTTAAATTGTAATAATATTTCACAATATTACTGTTTTTTACTGTATTTTTAATTAAATAAATGTAGCCTTGGTGAGCAGATGAAACTTCTTTTAAAAACATTAAAAATCTTAGTGGTTCCAAACTTTTGGACTGTACTGTATATGAAATAATATATATATATATATATATATATATATATATATTAAATATTTGATGTAGCAGTGATATTGCTGTGAATTTCATGTTTTTCAATATTTGTTTTTGTAATGTTGCTGTTTTCTAAATTTACATAATTTTAAGTAAATATGTTTTTAAATCATAAGATGTGATTTTGTTTTATTCAGTGTTACTATCAGCAAACACTAACAGGACATTAGTGTTAGTGTTTTGAAGTAAATGTCCATACATTGCACTTTAAAAAGAATCTGTTGAGGCTCTTGTTGGTGAATAGAATATATTTTTTGGAATATATTTTTTCACTGCATCTGTCAAAATAGTACAAGATTATCCTACAATATATGTGACATCAAATAAGGGTCAGCACAAAAGTAATCTAAATGTAATCCAAAAGTAGATTACATTACCAAAAATGTGTAATCTAAGAAATTATATTACTGATTACAAATTTTGTCATGTAATTTGTAATTAGTAACTGATTACACTTCATAAGTAATCTATCCAGCTCAGGATAAATCACAAAAAGACTACTCCAAATGATATTCAGGACCATAAAGCACATCAGCTTTGCATTTCTGCAAAGTTTTTTCAAAATCCTAAACAAAATATCCTTCAAAACTATGATTTTTGTAAACCAATGACTTTCTAAAACACTTCAATGAGAGAAAAGGGAAACTCGTCCATTAAAAGACATCAGTGTTGGGGTCTGTGATGATTAAACACCCACCTTTCCATGCACGACAGAATGCTCACCGTGGAGAATTACTTTCCCTGGTGCTGAAACGAACAACTCTCTTGTTTGCATCCTGAATATTAGAGCTTTATAATGGAGCTTTTTGCAGAAAATGTATCAGTATATGCAAAACAAAGCAATAAAACCTTGCTAAAATCTCGTATTTGTTCTCATTCACCGACCTAAATTCACCGCACTATTCTTCTAGAAGTTTAAAAAGAGCAGTTTAGCTCAATAACCGAGATATCCTGAGGTAAAGTGTCATGCATCGCTTCGGCTTGTCCATTGCCATACACGTGAACCTTCGCTATAGTCTGAAGCAATCAGGATTGAGCTCTCACATCGCTGACTCTAAATTCGCCTATCAGGATGAAGCTCTCACAGTCACCGACTCTCAAACCACCAATCGTAATTCGCACCATCTCGCGTCATAGGTTGCGTGATAGAACGCCCGTCTACGGGCAGCAGAAGCTGTCAAAACGGTTAATAGTAAACACAGAAGCGCGTTTGGAAATGTTTTAGCGTTTACGATGTTATCTTTGTGGACCAGGACCACAGGTCTACACCGTGCCCTTCGTTTAGGGACATGTATGAGCATAAAGCGGATGCAGCCGGTGTGGGGGGATGAAAAAAGGTAAAAGGACTGTTGCAGCTTTGAAGCCCATATCCCAGGTGTTTCAGGCTAATGTAGCCAATGAACTTCAGTGTATTACTTTGTATGTTACCATTGTTTTCTCCCTTTTCCAAGGTATGCCAGCACATCTGAAGAAAATAGAAGGATTCCCAAGATATACACAAAAACTGGAGATAAAGGTTATTTATTTTCATACTTTAAGCATTTGTGCTGGCAGCCTTTATGTTGGGATTTTGAAATGATCAACATTATATACAGTATCTCACAGAAGTGAATACACCCCTCAGATTTTTATTATATATTTTTATTTAATTACACCCCTTAATATTTTATTATATCTGTTCATGTGACAACACTGAAGAAATGACACTTTGCTACAATGTAAAGTAATGAGTGTACAGCGCGGCCTGTCCTGTTAAAGGAACCTGTCCTGTTAAACCGCTGTATGGTCTTGGCCAGCATGCTGCAGCTCAGTTTCAGGGTCTTGGCAATCTTCTCATAGCCTACGCCATCTTTTTTCTGATCCTCAGAGAGTTCTTTGCCATGAGGTGCCATGTTGAACTTCCAGTGACCAGTATGAGAGAGTGAGAGCGATAACACCAAATTTAACACACCTGCTCCTCATTCACACCTGAGACCTTTAAAGGAACACTCCACTTTTTTTGAAAATAGGCTCATTTTCCAACTCCCCTAGAGTTAAACAGTTGAGTTTTACAGTTTTCGAATCCATTCAGCCAATCTCCAGGTCTGGCGGTACCACTTTTAGCATAGCTTAGCATAGTTCATTGAATCGTATTAGACCGTTAGCATCTCGCTCAAAAATTACCAAAGAGTTTCAATATTTTTCCCATTTAAAACTTGACTCTTCTGTAGTTACATCATGTACTAAGACTGCCGGAAAATGAAAAGTTGCGATTTTCTAGGCCGATATGGCTAGGAACTATACTCTCATTCCGGCGTAATAATCAAGGAACTTTGCTGCCGTACCATGGGTGCAGCAGGCGCAATGATATTGCGCAGCGGCTGTGACCCCCTGCTTGCACAGGGAGCGTGCCTTGCAACCATGGATACATTTGTGAGAGGCGCTGCCTAATATCATTGCGCCTGCTGCACCCATGGTACGGCAGCAAAGTTCCTTGATTATTACGCCGGAATGAGAGTATAGTTCCTAGCCATATCGGCCTAGAAAATCGCAACTTTTCATTTTCTGTCTTAGTACACGATGTAACTACAGAAGAGTCAAGTTTTAAATAGGAAAAATATCGAAACTCTTTGGTCATTTTTGAGCGAGATGCTAACGGTCTAATCAGATTCAATGAACTATGCTAAGCTATGCTAAAAGTGGTACCGTCAGACCCAGAGATCGGCTGAATGGATTAGAAAACGGTAAAACTCAACTGTTTAACTCTAGGGGAGTTGGAAAATGAGCCTATTTTCAAAAAAAGTGGAGTGTTCCTTTAACACTAACGAGTCACATGACACCGGGGAGAGAAAATGGCTAATTAGGCCCAATTTGGACATTTTCTCTTAGGGGTGTACTCACTTTTGTGGTCAGCTGTTTAGACATTAATGGCTGTGTGTTGAGTTATTTTGAGGGGACAGCAAATTTACACTGTTATACAAGCTGTGCACTCACTACTTTACATCGTAGCAAAGTGTCATTTCTTAAATGTTGTCACATGAAAAGATATATTTACAAAAATGTGAGGGGTGTACTCACTTCTGTGAGATATTGTATTTACTACAAAATTGGAAAGTATGTTACTGGGTGCTAGAGTTGCATGTCAAACTGAAAGTGTTAGGTTTGTGTAAACATTGCTCTGTTTTCAATGTCTCACCTCATTAGGTTTTTCCAGTACCTTCACAGGTGAGAGGAGACCAAAGGAGGATCATATATTTGATGCTTTGGGAACAACAGATGAATTATCATCAGCAATTGGGTAATGGATAGAGTTAATGTAGCATAATGTGTGGGTCAAATAACTCTAAAATGCTAATGCTAATAAAACTCCTGATTCCCTTTTTCAGGTTAGCAAGAGAATTTTGCATTGACAGTGGCCATTCATTTACAGATCAGCTGGAGAAGGTCTGTTTCTCTCTGATGTTTGCATCAGAATTAATAATTTTAACTACAGTGTATCTGAAATTATTTGGACACTTAAGCCACTCTTTAAATGCATGAATTGTATTGCTTTATATATATAAAAAAGGCATCTGCAATTAGATTTCGCCACTTTCCACAGAATTAATTCCACTTTTCTGAGTCATTTTTGCAGTTACTTTTAACCAACTCATATCAAGTTGATTTTAGTGGATGTACAAAGTCAGCTGACCTTACATTTTTGCATGGTATGAGTGTCCACATACTTCTCTTGTCTGTACAGATCCAGTGTGTACTACAGGACGTAGGATCAAATATTGCCACTCCACGGTCATCAGCTAGAGACAGTCACATCCGTAAGCTCTAATCAGAATCAAAGGACTTTTTCAATTTCCAAATGCACTTTAATATTTAATAGTATAGATTAGCAGTAAAATATGAGCCTTATTCTGATGTTCCTGTTCCAAACAGAGAAGACAAAGTTCAGCTCTCAAGCTGTGATTGAGCTGGAGAGGTGGATTGATTCGTTTACAGAGGAGCTGCCTCCACTCACCAACTTCATTCTTCCTGTATGTATGTTCCAGAAATATGTATGCTTACATAATCTCTAGAGTTGAAAGGCAATTAGACCCTAGATGGGTTGTTAAAGTCACCATGAAATCAAAATTACCAATTCATATTTTTATGTAATTTTGCAGTATTGAATATAAACAATTTGTCGGGGGCCAGGCACATAATTTTATTTTTTTAATTAATGTGCCCTCGTAATATTTATTCAAAATAACTTTCCCTCCCTCTTGCAACAACAACGTGTTTACTGGTGAGAGGGCGGGGCATCCTGTCACTCACATGAGATCACAGCAATAGCAAACTATAACGATCCAATCAATTTCCGATGGACAAAATCAAGTCCCGCCCCACTTTTCTTTTTTTTTTGGATATACGTCACAAAATCGCAACTTCCATTTCATACTGACTTTAAAAACATGTTGATGCCAGTTAATATTGTAAGTAAGGTGATTACTGATGGAAAGCCATTTAATCTCACACTCGATTTGCAGTCAGGAGGGAAAAGCAGCGCAGCTTTACATGTGGCCAGAACAGTGTGTCGACGGGCTGAACGCTGGTCAGTCTGACATACACGTGCACACAAACAATATTCTGTAAAGTTTCTCAGTTCCACTTGTGTTATCTTACTGCTCTGTTGGTGTTAAATGTTATGTATTACAGTGTTGCCCCTGTTGTCCGTTCGGGTGAGACAGATGCTGAAGTTGCCAGATATCTGAACAGGTATGAACTTATTCTATTCTCATTGTCATTATATGTAAGTTTTCATTTGAATCTATGAATTTTGTGATTTAAGTAAAGTGAAGACTTTTTGCTTCCACAGATTGAGTGACTACTTGTTCACGGTGGCTAGATATGCTGCAATGAAAGAGGGCAATGCAGAAACAGTCTACAAAAGACCTGAATAGGGGAAGAAGAAAACATCTCAGTGTGTCATCTAAAATTTCAACCATGTTCCTCTTGTTTCCAATATATATATATATATATATATATATATATATATATATATAATAAAACATCTGAATACAAAAACACTGGTCAGGCTTTTTACAGAGAACAATGTATAAAGTTTTTGAGAAGCCTAACAATAAACATTTAGGGAACATTTTGATTGGGAGAATTTCTTACACTTTGCAATAATATTCTGATGGATTTGCTGAAAAGTTATTGAAACTTTGTTCTATATTCATGATCCCAGAGTTTACCTTCATGCAAAGTTAAATTGGTCATTTTTATATATATATGCATCATTTGGAGTAACTACTGTGGTAAAATTGTTTTAATATTACCATCTGTACCCTGAAAATGATGTTGATTTTATGAAATATATAAATACATCAAAGTTTAAAATGAATCAGCCTTGCATTTTACTGCATTTTTTATGTATACTACCTTTCAAATTTTGGGGTTGGTAATATGTTTAAGTTTTTAAAAGGAGTCTCTTGTGCTCACCAAGGGTGCCTTTATTTGATCAAAAATACAATAAAAACAGTAATATTGTGAAATATTATAATTTCAAACAACCCCTTTTATCTTATTTTTTAAAATGTAATTTATTCCTGTGATGGTATTTATACATTTTCAGTCTTCAGTGTCACATGATCTTTCACAAATCATTCTAATATGATAATTTGGTGCTCAAGAATAATTTCTTATTATTATCAATGTTGAAAACAGTTGAGTTGCTTAATATTTTTGTGGAATCTGTAATACATTTTGATGAACAGAATGTTCAAAAGAACAGCATTTATTTGATAAAAGAAATTTGTAAATGACTTTACTTTCACTATTGATCAATGGGTTAGTTCACCCAAAAATGGTTCAGTGAGGCCTCTATTGAGAGCAAAGCCATTGAAACTCTCAAGATCCATAAAGGTATTAAAAACATATTTGAAACAGCTCATGTGAGTAGTGGTTCTATCTTAATATTATAAAGCGATAAGAATACGTTTTGTGCGGCAAAAAAACCAAAACAAAATAACGACTTTTCAACAATATATGGGCCGATTTCAGAACACTGCTTCAGAGCTTTTCGAATCAAATCAGTGAATCGGAGCGCCAAAGTCACGTGATTTCAGCAGTTTAGCCATTTGATAAGATATCCGAACAAAGACTACAGAATAACACTTAAAGGGATCCAAATCACTAATTCGAAACAAAAGATTCATAAAGCTCAGAAGCTTCATGAAGTTTTTTTTTTTTTTTTTTTGGCGCACAAAAAGTATTCTTATCTATTTATGATATTAAAGGTAGAACCACTGAAATCACATTAACTGTTTTAAATATGTTTTTAGTACCTTTATGGATCTTGAGCAGTTCAGTGGCTTTGCTCTCAATAGAGGCCTCACTGAGCCATCGGATTTCATCAACAATATCTTCATTTCTTAAGGTCTTACGAGTGTGGAACGAAAAAAAAAAAAGATTACTGACCCCAAACTTTTGAACGGTAGTGTATGTTTCCATGACAAATAGCAATAGTGTTTTTTTCTCCATTGAATGAAGAACTTGCATTATTGTTTTATTCTTATTTGTAAGTAACATAAAAGTGCAGTTTACTCCAAGAGGACTGTCCCTGCAGATATTGTAGCGTTACAACATTCTGTATAGTTGTACAGTGGGTTGCAGACAGCTGCATACAATATTGAGTTCTACAGTACAGAATCAATGAACATTCCTGTGTTTTAATACATAAGTTGATACATGGGTTTAAAAATAGTTTTATATGAAATGATTAAAGAGACTTTCCCAGCGAGGGTAAAAAGGCATTTGATTTGTGTCCTCACTGCAGCAGTGGCTCTTACAGAATAGTGCACCAACCCTGACTCTTCAGATTCAGAGAGCTGGCCAGGCTGACCAAGGACAGGTTGCGGTCCTCATAAGGTGGATAACGCAAGAATGTCATGCACTCAATCCGTGTGGTTCGCAGAAGGCAGGACTTCTTATGAGAGAATGCATCAAAACTGTACCGACCATGATAGGAGCCCATTCCACTGGCACCTGTCAATGAAATTCTGAGCGTTTACTGGATTCACGATTTTGATGATTAAACTCTTTAGCAAATAGTGTTTGCGCTGCCTGATTTCTATACACGCTGTAATCAGATAAAAAGAGTGCCTCACCAACTCCTCCGAAAGGCATTCCCACCATCACACTCTGTAAGACGCTGTCATTCAAACAGAAACTTCCGCTGGATGTTTCATTCATTATCTTGGAAATCACCTTAGAATAAGAGTTAGAGTAAATGCCTGTTTATGAATGACATATATAATTTTTACATTTTGTAGGGGAAGTATTAACCTTGTTGTAACTGGAGTAAGCATATACACACAGTGGTCTCTCTCTGGAATTGATGAAAGTCACAGCCTCGTCTGCATCCTGGACTGTCAGTATGGGAAGAATGGGTCCAAAAACATCCTGCTGCATGATTGGATCAGACTCCACGACCTCCGTCAGAACAGTTGGTGCTTCATTTGAAATATCAGAAAATACATTACATTAATAATTATGCCTTTTAGGCAATATCATTTTTATCCTTTTTTCTGGATTTGGTGCCACTTATTTAGTTATGTATGGAGGGTTTTTGTATAATTAAGTACAGCTTAATTGAAAAATAAAATTCCCTTCACAGGTGATATTTAACTTGTTTTCATCATATATCAAATCTTATATTTAATGTCAAGCATGCGCTTTACTGACACTTGTCTTATTGGTAAACATGTACGTTAACTTTGAAATTTAAAAAAAAACTTTATTTAGTCCGAAACAGTTTGCTGTGTTGGAAATTACACTGAAAATAATAGTTGTAATAAAATAAAATAAAAAATGATAGAAATATTTTTCATACAATAAATTGCTTATAATTATTCCAGTCTATGTACAGATGATAATATTTTTGCTTGGTTTTAATCATTTATTTTCATATTTTTAAGGGTAAAACATTTCATAGATAAAGGGCATTTAATCATAGCAAATATAAATAAAGGCATAATAAAAAAAATCCAAGATAGTTTAATGTGACCTTTATACAGTGGGTATGGAAAGTATTTAGACCCCCTTAAATTTTTCACTCTTTGTTATATTGCAGCCATTTGCTAAAGTCCATTTTTTTTTCCTCATTAATGTACACACAGCACCCCATATTGGCAGAAAAACACAGAATTGTTGACATTTTTGCAGATTTATTAAAAAAGAAAAACTGAAATATCACATGGTCCTAAGTATTCAGACCCTTTGCTCAGTATTTAGTAGAAGCACCCTTTTGATCTAATACAGCCATGAGTCTTTTTTGGGAAAGATGCAACAAGTTTTTCACACCTGAATTTGGGGATCCTCTGCCATTCCTCCTTGCAGATCCTCTCCAGTTCTGTCAGGTTGGATGGTAAACATTGGTGGACAGCCATTTTTAGGTCTCTCCAGAGATGCTCAATTGGGTTTAAGTCAGGGCTCTGGCTGGGCCATTCAAGAACAGTCACAGAGTTGTTGTGAAGCCACTCCTTCATTATTTTAGCTGTGTACTTAGGGTCATTGTCTTGTTGGAAGGTAAACCTTCGGCACAGTCTGAGGTCCTGAGCACTCTGGAGATGGTTTTCGTCCAGGATATGCCTGTACTTGGCCGCATTCATCTTTCCCTCGATTGCAACCAGTCGTCCTGTCCCTGCAGCTGAAAAACACCCCCACAGCATGATGCTGCCACCACCATGCTTCACTGTTGGGACTGTATTGGACAGATATTCTCCACACATACCGCTTAGAATTAAAGCCAAAAAGTTCTATCTTGGTCACATCAGACCAGAGAATCTTATTTCTCACCATCCTGGAGTCCTTCAGGTGTTTTTTAGCAAACTCCATGCGGGCTTTCTTGTGTCTTGCACTGAGGAGAGGCTTCCGTCTGGCCACTCTGCCATAAAGCCCCGACTGGTGGAGGGCTGCAGTGATGGTCGACTTTCTACAACTTTCTCCCATCTCCCGACTGTATTTCTGGAGCTCAGCCACAGTGATTTTGGGTTCTTCTTTACCTCTCTCACCAAGGCTCTTCTCCCCCGATAGCTCAGTTTGGCCGGACGGCCAGCTCTAGGAAGGGTTCTGGTCGTCCCAAATGTCTTCCATTTAAGGATTATGGAGGCCACTGTGCTCTTAGGAACCTTAAGTGCAGCAGAATTTTTTTTCTGTGCCTTGCCACAATTCTGTCTCTGAGCTCTTCAGGCAGTTCCTTTGACCTCATGATTCTCATTTGCTCTGACATGCACTGTGAGCTGTAAGGTCTTATATAGACAGGTGTGTGGCTTTCCTAATCAAGTCCAATCAGTATAATCAAACACAGCTGGACTCAAATGAAGGTGTAGAACCATCTCAAGGATGATCGGAAGAAATGGACAGCACCTGAGTTAAATATATGAGTGTCACAGCAAAGGGTCTGAATACTTAGGACCATGTGATATTTCAGTTTTTCTTTTTTAATAAATCTGCAAAAATGTCAACATTTCTGTGTTTTTCTGTCAATGTGGGGTGCTGTGTGTACATTAATGAGGAAAAAAATTTAACTTAAATGACTTTAGCAAATGGCTGCAATATAACAAAGAGTGAAAAATTTAAGGGGGTCTGAATACTTTCCGTACCCACTATATAACAAAAAAAAAAAAAGTCTGAAATCAAACAAACAGACAAACAAACCCTGGGATACACAAGTGCCCATAGTTGAAGAAAAATACATATATAACTCATTGCCATTAACACAATTTTAATAAAATATTGTCTGGCAATGTTACACTGTTTTCACTCACCAATGTACCTCTCCATCTCATTCACCTGACCTCCTATAAACACCTTTCCAGATCGGCACAGCTGGTCTTTGGCCTTGTTGAAGTTCTCCTCATTCACTATCCTGCCAAAGCTCCTGGACTCACGTGGATCGGTCCCATAGAACTGCTGGAGTGCACAGCGGAGGGCCTGCAGGAGGTTTTCTTTGGCATCTACATGGCACAAGATGTAGTCAGGTGCCACAGCACTTTGGCCAGCATTCTGAAATCGTGCCCAGGCAATGCGACGAGCCGTGGTGTTGATGTCACATTGACTATCAACATAACAAGGGTTTTTACCACTCAGTACCAGAGTCACACGGGCCAGTGTGCGAGCAGCAGCTTGAGCTACTTTAATCCCATTCTCTTTATCGCCTGAAAGAAAACAGAATTAAAGCTGTTAGCACAAAAGACTTGGAAATCTCACAAATACATAAATCCATAAAGCTGCAGCACTTTGAGAAGTGTGTGTAAGTTTTAAAATTAAAGGCTTTAAAGATCGTTAAAGTTTTGTGGCTTTTAGTTTGTTTTGAGGACAAAAATAATACTGTAGTCCTAAAAGTTGGCAAAATATATTTAATAGATATTCATATTTAAAATTCATACACGTTTCATACCGTATACACTACCGTTCAACAGTTTGGGTAAGTATGATTTTTTAAAAATACTGTTAATTACTTTTTTTCAACAAGGACGCATTATAATGATCAAAAGTGACAGTAAAGACTTTTACATTGTTATGGAAAAGTTCAATTTAAATTACTGTTCTTTTGAATCCTGAAAAAAATTCCCAAAAGTTCACACACACAAAAAATTGAGCAGCACAACTAATTTTCAACATTGATAGTAATAATAAATGTTTCTTGAGCACCAAATCAGCACATCAAAATGATTTCTGAAGGATCATGTGACATTGAAGACTGGAGTAATGATGCTGAAAATGTGTCCTAAAAGAGGCCTTTAGCAAAGTCCTCACTGATACTATTATCTGATAGGCAATGTGACATCACAGCATCTTAAAATACTCTGGGATCAGCTAGGCCTTACCGGAGAAGAAAACATGATCAAATTTAAGGTCTATAATTTCTGGAATTTCATGTGCTGCTACTACAACAGAGTGAAAGCATTCCTGAAAAATGAAGCACATGTGAAACAATTAGAAAGAAGCAGGATATAATAAACACTGCTGACAGATTCAAAGTATTAATGCTGTTTTACTCACATTGTCCAGGTAAGCTGGTATGAGTCTGTGCAGAAGCACAGCTGTGTGAGTGCAGGTTTCTGGTGGGCTTATAATCACACAGTTACCTAAATATAATAATAAAAAAAATATAAATTGTGATCTTTTAAACTGATTTCTCGTCATCAGCAAACACAGAAATGAACAACGAACCAAACTTACCAGCAGCAATGGCACCTACTAAAGGTACCAGACAGAGCTGGAGAGGACTAGTCCAGTTTCCAATGATCCATACCACACCCAGAGGCTCATTTACCACCAAGCATTCATCAAACGCTGTCGCCTGGGAATAAAACAGACAGAGTTGACCTCTCAGTTGAAAATGAAAAAAATAAATAAATAAAATAAAATAATAATAATAATAATAAAATCTGTAATCTTCTGAAAAACACTTTAAGTTGCTTTGGCAACATTGCCCAACACAATATCCAATGGCCTCAAAAATTAAGCTGTAATATTTCCTGTGGAATGTTCTGTTGTAATTATGATAAATCTGCTTATTTTCAAACATTTTTATAAACAGAAATTGGAAGTATCAAAAAATTTAAATTAGACCACAATTATTTTTGTGATTCCCAAAGTTTCAAGAACTGTATATTCTTCAATAATAATAATCGTTAATAATATTAATGATTATATTATGTAATAAAATAGTATATTTAATTTAAGTTACTTTTAAGTTAAAGGTGCTAAAGAGGATGTTTTGTTTTATACATTTTTGCAATATTACTTGAAATTGCCTTTACAAACTGATAAAAGACTATTTATTAGGTGCACTGAAAGGAATAATATTAATTTACATCATCTGAGGTAGGGCCTTAAAAACATCAGTCAATGATTGGCCCTCTGGCTTGTCAATCACTGCCATGACGTTCCTTGTGCGAGACGAACGCGGCTGTGCGCTCCAGTAACTTTCCACACTCCATCAGCGCCGCATGCAATGTTTTTGTCAGGAGACAGGAGTAACAACTGCAGATTATGAGTTGCCTGCGGTGAGTCTGACATAATGAATCCACTAACACGACACAGTGAATGCCGGTGGTAAACACTCGTGTTCCAATACTCGTGCATGAGTTTTGGGAGGCGTTCCCTCGAAATGAGCTGTGAAGGAGGGGGGTTGTTCTTACGCACGCGCTCATTTCAAAAACTCACGAACAGTCTTTGGTTTCTCAGTCGACGAAAAGATCCTCTTTAGCACCTTTAATTTTAAGTTAATTTACATTTTAAATAAAAATTAGACCTTGATTTTTTTTTTTTTTTTTTTTTTTAACTATGTTAGATTATGTGAAAATAATTGAAATCATCCTGAGGCCCCCTGTTTGAGAACCACTGCTCTAATATTATTAGGTAAAAAAAAATAGTCTTGAAGAAATAATAGTATTAAATTTACTGTAAAAGAATTGTGCTATTTTACCACAAGGCAAACAAATCTGGATCAACACCCTTGTTGACCTTGAAACAACATTTCTATCAATTTAGGGTTCAGTTAAGGGTTAGGATCTTTATAGTGGAAAAAGGTTCTTAAGATTTTTTAAATATTCTTTACACTGAGAAAAAAAAAAAGGTTCTGATCACTGAAAGGTTTGAGTAACCAAAAATTGTTCTTGTAAGGTATCGCTGCGAAAACCCCTTTTTGGAACTTTTATTTTTTAGAGTTCATTTTGCAGTGTCATCTTGTTGCATTGTTGTTGGTTCAGAGGAGTGAAATGGTTGACATCATGAAGCATAAAAAAACATCACCAGGTTTTACATTCATCATCATTTGACTGCTTGGCACGAGTTTATAAAGGCAAAAACTAATAGCTTACTAATCTTGTGACACCGGCTATGGTCTTCGTCATAAGCTACTTTGGCAAGCTGAGAGAAAACACAATGTGAGGCTTTGTGTCTCAGGGAATGAACACATTTCTGTGCCAAGTTTTGTGCATAACCCATGCAAAAACATAAGACATTACAAAATCAGTCCTCTTGTCTTATTCTGCAGCTATTTGTCTCTGCCGCTATTTCAGTCACTTCTCTTCACTTCAGTTTATACCCAGTTGCGCTCTATGCGTTGCGGCTCCATCCATTTCTTCAAGTTGCTGATGGTGTAAAGAGCCTCATTTTTGACTGTCATCAGCTCTGACATCACCGTTTCAAAGCGAGGCTGTATGAGAAAGACCACAAAAAATGCTTTATTCCACCAAAATTAACCTCCAAAACCACCCCTGACACTGAGCATCTCTTAGTTGTTTGTCATTATCTCAATGACTAGTTCTTAAACTTTTACAAAATCACAAAATTGTTTAGTTTTTTGTTTTGTTTTTTAAATGGAAATTAAGCAAATTCATACTAAGTACACAACCATTCAATCTTGGGGTCAGTAAGATTTTTATTTATTTATTTATTTATTTAAAGGTGCTACAGAGGATCTTTTCGTCAACTGAGAAACCAAAGACTGTTAGTGAGTTTTTGAAATGAGCGCATGCGTAAGAACAACCCCCCTCCTTCACAGCTCATTTCGAGGGAACGCCTCCCAAAACTCGTGCACGAGTATTGGAACACGAGTGTTTACCACCGGCATTCGCTGTGTCGTGTTAGTGGATTCATTATGTCGGACTCACCGCATGTAACTCATAATCTGAGTTGTCGATGATCGCGTAAACGATTGGCTGATGTTTTTAAGGCCCTACCTCGTGCACAGATGATGTATATTAATATTATTCCTTTCAGTGCACCTAATAAATAGTCTTTTATCAGTTAATAAAGACAGTTTCAAGTAATATTGCAAAAATGTATAAAACAAAACATCCTCTTTAGCACCTTTAAAGAAATTAACCCTTTTGGTTACACTTTATTTTGATGGTCCTCTTTAGACATTCTGTTCACTATAAGTAACCTTACACCTACATGCCAACAAACTCTCATTAGAGTATAGTTCAGTATTAGTAGACTGATAGTTGACATGTAGTTTCAAAGTTACTTATAGTCAGGAGAATGTCTGTTAGGGTACTTTACATTAAGTGTTAGCAGATATTAACTAGACAGTCTACTAATACTCTACTAATACTTTAATGAGAGTTAGTTGACATGTAGGTGAAATGTTACTAAACTATGGTCAAATAAATAATTTGATAATTAGTTCATGTGACTTATTTGTACAAACTCTTTTCATATTACCTTATGCACATCCCTTCCAAGAGCATCTACAAAGTCACACTCGTGGTCCATCAACATGCGCACCAAAGCCTCCAGCTGGGCCAATCTGAAGCTATCCTGGGCTGTTCGTCTGGCCCTGAAAGCTGCTCTGGCTCTCTTCAGGACCTCTGAACATGCTGTTGCTCCACTCTTCAGACACACATCCTCTATCCTTGTCCTGAAATACAACCACTACCATCTAAATCAGGGATGGGCAACTTGGGTCCTGGAGGGCCACTGTCCTGCAGAGTTCAGCTCCAACCCTAATCAAACACACCTGAAAAGCTAATCAGTTTCTTCATTTTTACTAGAAAGCTACAGGCAGTTGAGTTTTTATTAAGGTTGGAGCTAAATTCTGCAGGACAGTGGCCCTCCAGGACCCAAGTTGCCCATCCCTAATCTAAATGCTTGAGTGAGTGAGATTTAAAGGTGCCCTAGATTCAAAAATTGAATTTACCTCGGCATAGTTGAATAACAAGAGTTCAGTACATGGAAATGACATACAGTGAGTCTCAAACTCCATTGTTTCCTCCTTCTTATATAAATCTCATTTGTTTAAAAGACCTCAGAAGAACAGGCGAATCTCAACATAACACCGACTGTTACGTAACAGTCGGGGTGTACGCCTCCAATATTTGCATATGCCAGCTCATGTTCCCAACATTATGAAAGGCATTACACAAGGGCAGAACGTCTGGATCTGCACAGCTGAATCATCAGACTAGGTAAGCAAGCAAGAACAATAGCGAAAAATGGCAGATGGAGCAATAATAACTGACATGATCCATGATAACATGATATTTTTAGTGATATTTGTGAATTGTCTTTCTAAATGTTTCGTTAGCATTTTGCTAATGTACTGTTAAATGTGGTTAAAGTTACCATCGTTTCTTACTGTATTCACGGAGACAAGACTGTCGCTATTTTCATTTTTAAACACTTGCAGTCTGTATAATTCATAAACACAACTTCATTCTTTATAAATCTCTCCAACAGTGTAGCATTAGCCGTTAGCCACGGAGCATAGCCTCAAACTCATTCAGAATCAATGTAAACATCAAAATAAACACTGTACTTACGCGATTATACATGCTGCATGACGAACACTTTGTAAAGATCCATTTTGAGGGTTATATTAGCTGTGTGAACTTTTTTTTATGTTGTTTAAGGTAAGCGCAAGCTCTTGGGGCGTGGAGCACCAGATTTAAAGGGCCACACACCCTGAATCGGCTCATTTCTAATTATGCCCCAAAATAGGCAGTTAAAAAAATGAATTAAAAAAAATCTATGGGGTATTTTGAGCTGAAACTTCACAGACACATTCAGGGGACACCTTAGACTTATATTACATCTTTTTTTAAAAAGTTCTAGGGCACCTTTAAATTAACGAAAAAATTAAAATTAAATTGACACCTCCATTAAATTGATTAAAAGTGATATTAAAGACATTTATGTTACAATACATTTCTACTTAAATAAATGCTTCTGAACTTTCTATTCATTAAAGAATCCTGAAAAAAATAAAAAAGTTTCTTGAGCACTAAATCAGTATATTAGAATGATTTCTGAAGGATCATGTGACAACTTGAATTGTAAACATATTATACAATATTACTTTTTTCTGTATTTTTAATCAAATAAATGCATCCTTGGTGAGCATAAAGGATATTACCAATGCTAACTTGCTATAAAGCAGTCATTTTATGATTCCAATAGAACCTCGTTGGTTCTAATTTTAAAAAAGAGAATTACAAAGTTTCCAGAAAATCAGAGCAAGTGGGTATAAATTGGTGTGTTTTCTATAGTCACAAATGCACTGTATATAAAGTTTGAGACATAGTAAACTATGAACTAAAAAAGTTAAAGCTAGATGACACCAGCATCCTTTTCATTTTAAACACACAAAAACATTATTATTTTTTTTTTTGTCATACTAACCTCCGCAGGGCTTTGAACCACCTGGTTGGAGAAGGACTTGGTGGGGAGCTCATGGTCCTTCAGTTTTAAAAACAGCTTAAATATCAGCACATCACATCCAGCAGTGCACCATGGGTGAGCAGAACTTCAGCCTCTGGCAGTGCTCTACACACAGACTGAGAAAAAACTATTTGAAAAGCACCATAAGTTAATGCAAAGAGCTTAGAACTGGGGGTGTTATTTAAACAGATTTACCTGCAACGCTCACTGCAAACATGTGACTGTCACGTTTAATTTAAGGACTCGGTTTCGTACATTTTGTCTCTGCTTTACACAGTGCTCTGTTGCTACAACATAGAGCATACATCAGACGTTTCCTTAATTTAATATAGAGCAGAGTTAGAGTCAAGATCAAACCCTCCAAGAGCCAGGCCAAGAGTAGGCTTCTCAAGACCCGGATCAAGATGGTCGAAGAACCACAAATAAAAAATGATTCATTGCAGCGTTTGTTTAAAACACTTACTTCTTTACAATTCACAGTTGCTCTTCTAAACCATGAAATTCTCTCCAAGAAGTTGTGCCCAGGAAATCTCCACCATTAGTACTTTTGAAACTGACTGTAGTCATTTCTTAAGATGAGACTCAGACCCAAATAACCAGCGGCATTATTCAATTTTGAGAGGTTTCAAGTTGAAGATCAAAACTCCAGCTCTGACCTTAGCTGCAATATGACAGTGTTCTAAAGGCTGGAACATACTACATGACTTCTAAATTAAAGGTTGTAAATGTTTACAGGGAAAAAAATAAACGGCATCACGCACTACCAGACTTTTATGTTGTCCGAACATAACGAATGCAGAAACAATCACCTTGTTGCTAGAAGACACATGACACAAATCAGCTCAAAATATCAAACATTGATTGGATGGAATCATAGTCTGAAGCTAAAAAAAAAATAAAAAAAAATAAAACCTGAAATGTGTGGCCATCATGCTCTGTGCCATTTTCTGTGAGATCTGCCAACTTCAATCGCCCAAAATCTGCAGACTACCTCTGACTTTTGGCAACTGGTTTTGACAAAAATCAGGGCAAATGTCATGTAGTATATTCCAGTCCTAACTAGCATCAGATAATCTAATAATAAATGACAGTGGACATTCTTTGTTGTTTAGTAAAGTTTTTAGATTTGGATATTCAAATGTTTTACATGGTTGATTGACAAATTAAGTCTACATTTTACAGAAGAAATCTTACTGTACATATGGATAACTTTACAATGCCATTGCTTTTGTAATATACTGCGTATATAACAACCTGCAGTTCATGTAGTGCAACCAAATTCAAAAGACACTTCTTCATCAAGCAAATGAATAGAAACCAGACACTTTAAAGGTTGTTGCATCCCTATCCAAGAGAGAGAAAGCAAGATTCTATGACATCATGAAATTCAGGTGAGTCATTTCACCATACATAGCAGGGTCCATAAAGACTCTTCATTAACGTGAATATTTTTGCATTTACAGCATTATGCCAAACACATTCCTCATCCACAACACCAACCAGAGCACTTGAACATCTTTCAAAGGGAATAGCATGTTAATGTCAGTTCATTTAAATACCAAACTCTGCTATGGGACACAGCCTAAGCCCTTGTGCATTAGGACAATACATTTATAACTTAAAATTAACAGCAACACATACAAAAAAAAAAAAAAAAAAAAAAAAATAGATCTTAAAGCCATTTTTCACATCTACAAATGTCCAGAAGATACTTTCATGCCTTGATTTATGAAGAGCTGGGAGAGGGGGGCAGACAGATTATGGCAGGTTAACTATAATTTTGCATATACTGCATACAAAGGGAAGAGGGTTTGCATATATATTCTGGAATAACTACAGCCGTTTACGACTTTTAAATCACATGAAGAAATGTCCAGGTCATAATTCACCCCAAAATCAAAAGAAAACAAAATAATACAACTATATTTTGCATGAACAAAATAAAGCCTTACTAAATATAAGCACTACATCCCAAAATATTATCTGGATACAATGACTTAATAAAAATGTATTTATTGTAGTACAACAAATACTACCATGATGTATACTTAAAACTGTAAAATTTCAATTTAATAAAAAGAATACACATACAAATAATTAATAATTTGTTTTAATAATATATATTTTCTTGATGGTCAATTTAAATCTTGATGTACCTAAAAATAGGCTTCACTTTCTTTTTGCAAAACATATTTTCTGAATGTTTTTCTTTTAGATTTTAGTTGGGGGATGAACCAGAAATTTCTTAACAGATTGACCCTAACCTTCTTTATGACAATGCAAAAAAGAAATACAACATAAACAGCAGGCTTTGACCTGTGTGACACGGACATGGAATCGTCTGAATCATTCAGTGACATCATGCAAAGGGAGATTTTTTTTTTCTTTTCTTTTTTGTCCACTTGGAATAACAATTCACGATATTCCATTGAGCCCATTGACCTTTCAGAGAAGTCACTGTAACACTCTCCCTTTAAGAAAAAAAGTCCCTACAAGAGCTGGTTTGATAGCTAGTCGTCCTCACTATGGCTTAATTCCAGTATACACCGCAAAGAAGGGCAGAGAGTTAGTGGGAGATGACAGGGAGAGCGATTTGTCATGTGATGATTGGTTACTTCCGAGCTGGAGTACAATTCCTTTTAGTGGTTTCATTCTTGCCTGTATTAGTTTGTCATTAAGACAGCGTTAGAGATGAAAAGCATGAGCAGAATAATGAGTATAATAAAATGAGCAAAAAGAAATGCCACCATGACATTAGGCCAATGATGCATTCTGGGTCGGGGCCCTGTAGTGTATACCATGAGAAAGCAGGAAAGGAGAGTTGTATCTCTGCAGGGACATCTCTTATCTGACATACTGCTGGCTCTGCCTCACTGAAGTCAATCAACAGTGCTGGATTTCCTCTCAACGCTCTTTCCTCAAGTCCAGCAGAAGTTTAGTGCGCTATGGGTTTGAAAGCATTTGCCGTACAAACAGGCAAAAGCCTCTTTTGTGTCTTCAGTTGCATGGCTTGCATTGCGTTAGTATTGCTTTCCACGGACACGGAGACCTGAGAGACAACGCTGAACTGTTTCTGCAGATCTTACATCTGTACATCCACCATTGTATCTGCTGTAACTTTAAAAGGAGGTTTAGGAGTGTTCATCAACAAATGGGCACAGTGATTAGAAGCCAATGAGGACCAAACTAAATTTAGTTTTGGAGTTACTTTGGATGCACAAACTGAGTTCAGTTTCTCGGTCTCGACTGACAGGTTTCGCTCAAGTAGGGGTCAGAAGAATCCTGACTTGATGACATTAAATTGAGCTGGTTTAAAACTGATTGTATAAGGCGTTTGGAGCTCTTTTGGCTTCAAATGCTGAGAATAAAGAACATGACACTAAATATGGATCTTCAAGTGGTTCAAAAAGTTCTCTGAAGGTAATGTTTGTACACTAATATACTTCTATGGTTGAGCTCCTCAAAGAGTCTCTGACTTGATACGTTTAGCTCAGTTCTACTAGTTTTAGAAGTTAGTTTCTTCATTCACTTTCCATTTGTTGGACAAGACAGAGTAGACATTGATGGAAAAATTGAGCTTGAGCAACTCAAGGTCAAGAGCCTTAATTGAAGGCCACAATGCCGATGAAGCAGGATTGTAATCTTCTAATGTCTCCTGCTTCAATCTCTGTATGGCCACCTTTAACAGTTAGGCCACCGCCAGTCTTGTTGATGTTTATGTTTGTAGATGTTTGTGTTTGTACATGTAGAATAAACCAGCATGGGTTATGAAAGCTCAAAGCCAGTGTTCATGCTGATTGCGTAGCGGAGTTTGTCTCTGAGTATGCTCTTCTTGCTGTAGTTGGGCAGCTTGAGCAGGTTGAAACAAGTGGAGGATGTAGGAAGGCGACCGCCTGGCTCCTTTTTACGGATGGTGAAAAATCCACGGAGAACACTGCCTAGAGTGTCACCTGTGTCCTGCATACACAATCAAACAAAAAAGAAAGATGAAACAACAAGATCTTTGCAGTACAGCGTATGGATTAAGATGCTGAAATAATCTAACCTGATCGTCAGATACTTCCACACAGCGGATGGAGAAAGGAGGTTTGAGGTAGGCAAAACCGAGCAGAGGAGGTCGTGAGCAGCTGGTGACAAACTGTCATGAAACAGCCACTTAATAGACGGCAATAAACATTTGAAATAACTCCTTTAAGATTTGATAAGTATTACCTTCAGGAACATGGCTCTCTCCTCAGGGGAGAAGTCACTGGAGAGAATGTCCCAGAGCCAAAGAATGACTCTGTGGCTGCTATGGAAACCTCCATAGTACACAGTGTGCTTCCTGGAAGACAGAGAAAATTACATGCATTGCAACCTTTTTATGACTGTTCTTCACAGCATGTGACTATTAGGGCTACATGTGGACATCAATTTCTGCGATGATTGTGGGAAAGATCCGCACAGTGGATATAAATGTGGTGAAATAAGGATATTTCAACAAATGTGTAGAAACAAAACTTGATTTAAATTAGAAGGCCAGAGACCAGAATCACCACATACAGTAGCTAGCTTTGGCGTAACACTCAGAGAACATTTAAAACAATAACAATTTAAAGAATTATTTCAGAATAAAATCTGCAACATAGTAGGTGGTGGTATTGTACTTTAAAGGGATAGTTCACCCCAAAATTATCCCATGATTTACTAACCCTCAAGCCATCCTAGGTGTTTATGACTATCTTTTTTCAGACAAACACAATCTGAGTTTAAAAAAAAAAAAAAAAATATCCTGGCTCTTCCAAGCTTTATAATGCTAGTGAATGGGGCTCAAGATTTTGAAGGCCAAAAAAGCACATCCATCCATCCAGCTCCAGGGGGTTAATAAAGGCCTTCTGAAGCAAAGCGATGGGTTTTTGTAAGAAAAATAGCCATATTTAAAACTTTAAAAACTATAATAACTGACTTTTGGCAAAAGCCATATGCAAGTCTAGTTCTGGGGGAAGAGTGACCTCTGACCCAACGCATGACGTATTGATGAACATGGAAGCGCAGAGGATAGAGCCATACAAAACACTGTTGATGAATTAAAAGTCTAAAACTAAAAAAAAAAAAAAAAAAAGATTTTAAGAGAAATATCAGAAGATTTCAATATAAGAATAGGTTGAGTTTGTTGCCCAGTCCTATTTGTTTTAACCAAGAGAGGCGTCTACTCTCACCCAAGCTTACGCTACTCCTACATTCAACGTCATGCGTCGGGTCAGAGGTCACTCTTGCACCGGAATTCGACTTGTGTATGGCCATTGCCAGAAGCAAGTTATTATAGTTTATAAAATTTTAAATATGGATATTTTTCTTACACAAACGCATCGCTTCACTTCAGAAAGCCTAACCTCCAGCTGTATGGATTACTTTTATGATGAATGGATGTGCTTTTTGGGCTTCAAAATCTTGAGCCCCATTGACTACCATTATAAAGCTTGGAAGAGCCAGGATATTTTTAATATAACTCTGATCACGGGCGGACTGGCCATCTGGCATACCGGGCACTTTCCCGGTGGGCCGACGGTCGCCGACCGCAAAAAAAAAATAAATAAATAAATTATCTTGGCCCATGAAAGTGGTAGGCCTAGATCGGCGGCCCAATGCTTTTTCAATTGACACTGGGCTGCTGGCCAAAAACACTTTAGTCAAAAATATCACATAGGCTAGTTTTTTTTTCCTTCTGACAGACACGGCTCATGAAACATGTAGCTCAGCGGCCCATTGGTTGTTTTCTTGATTGACACTGGTCTGGCCCAATCATATCTTTGAACAGCACCATCTATAGGATTTCTGCCTACATGCAGTTTCAGTGTGATCATGGAGAAGAAACGCAAAGGAGGTGCAGAGAAGCTGCGTGAGAGAAAAAAAACGCTGCCAAATGTGTCAAATTGTCACAAATGTTTTTGGCAGTAGCAGAAGGGGCGTAAATCGCGGGGGGGACAGGGGGGTCAGGACCCCCCCATCTGAGTGCTGTCCCCCCCCCAAAAAAATATAATTAATAACCACGCAATACAAACGCAAATGGGCGTTTTAAGTTTAGAAACATTTTGAGTCACCCCTCCCTTGCCTCACAGTGGTTTGGTCAACCGCGCACGTCACACTCGCTTGTGTGTAGATTCTGCAGAAGTCCGGCGGCACCGGCGGGAGAGAACAGTTCTACAGACAGATGAGTTCCAGTAAGTCGGCTGTCAAGGCTATTTTATTCAAAAACATCGGATGAAGTGATTATTTTCTCTTTAATGCTGACGGTGCTGAGTAATTAGTCATAACAACAACAACAAAAAAAAGATGATAACTGATGATTTTTCCTGTGAGTCCGCTATTTTAGCGATTATAATGTTACCTAGCTTGTTTACCATAGCTTGTTGGATATAAGTCACCCACACCAACAACAATTAACATTGTGATAAGAATATGTAAACTGTAATAAGGCTAATAGATTTACTGTTGTGTGTTGGGTTATGCTCAGTGTGTATTCATCGTATTTTGGTGACTTGGTTGTAAACAACTTCAAAAAAATAAATAAATAAAAAAAATAAATTGTCAATCTAGGACAAGTTTGCAAAGAAAAACCACGGTAAAGCAGGCAGTGTAATGCAAAAACACAATCTGTATGAACGGCTTTGAATTCTGATTGGCATCTATCATAAAAGTGTAGGTAGAAGTTCCACACAAAATCACATCAGAGGAGATAACAGATGAAATCAAGACACTCTACATATACAAGATAAAAGTTAACTCGCCAGTGAGGGAGTTGTTCCGTAAAAAAAAAAAAAAACAAAAAAACAAGGTGTTACACAACCCAGTGTTCAGGAAATGCTGGCCAACAGTATTTCTGGTACGGTTTTGTACAGTTATGGTTACGAACTCTCTCTTTACCTCCCTACACATTTATTTTTATTATTTTGAGTGAGATTCATGGGCCAACAAGAGACAAAATAATATCATTATTGTGAAGCCTTTTGGCCACAATAATTGTGTAGTGAAAATCTGATATTGTGAAAGCCCTATTTCAGACCAAATTTCATTGCCTAGCAATACAGGCAATCAAAAATAAAAAAGGGGTGTCTGCGCAATGAAGGTGTGATGCATTAGATGCTTCCAGCCTTGTCGACTATAGAGAGCAATTTAGGTTTAATGCAGTGCATCATTCTTAGTTTGTATTACAAATCAGCAAACTGATAAGCAAAACCCTTCAAGGCCAGAGTTAAAAACAGCAGGTTTACTTGAGATCATCCAGGTCTATCTCAGCGTTGTCTCCAGAGATGAGCCTCTGGACTTCAGGGGTGGAGAACATGTGCAGCCACTCTGGGTTGATGATGCTGCGGAAGCCCCTGATGAATGCTGCGGTCTGCTCCTTGATCTGAGTGTGCATGCGGAAGTGGGCCATCAGGTGGATGTAGCTGATCCTGAAGGGTGGAAGAGGGGTTTAATGACAAAACATTCTTTTATTCTGTCCTATTCTAAGCTTGCAGATAAATTAAGCATTTGTCTGTGGCAGCAAATCCCTAATTGCTTTTTGAACCGCTCTGCTTCCAATACTATTTGTTTTTTCATCGGGTCATTTCTCCTTATTGTATTGAATGTGAATAGGAGGCAGCTCTGCCACAAAAATTTTATTTACACTTGACTGAAGAGACAAAATGGACTCACTTGTTTTCATTAGTGACAGGCATAGTCTTTCCACCAGGAATTAGCTCATGACAGACTAACTGTGAAGAGACAAAAAAAGGAAAATAGTATAAGAGAGAACAAGGAAAGCCAATAGTGTCACAAGAACCAACAAAGTAGGTTCAGCTGACAAAAAAAGTTGCTTACCTGCCCCATCACCTCTTCATCATAGGATAAAGTCAGACCCAGATCACTGACGTCCCCATCGTAACGCTGAAAAATCAAATTAATACACAGTCATGGATATTACTACACTTACAGTGAGAAAAGGCTAGTTTTCCATAATTTAATGGGAGGAGAGTACAACACAAAAGAAGTGATATTTAATTTTTTTAATGAAAATATTAAAAAAAAGTTATATATATACACTGAATAATCTATTGTAAAATATTTAGAAAATTAAATATTTAAAAACCAAAGGCGATGTGAAAAAGCTAAACGAATCTCAATCAAATGGTCCTTTTACACCAAGAGCAAAACAAATATGAAACAAATCCTGAATCTGAATGAATCGTGCTGAAAGAAAACTGCTGCGCTATCATTCTGCTGTTTAAAAATGTATCAATTTCACCTTGAAATCTTCACATTTTCATTTGTAAGGAGTTCTATAACAGATACAATATTATTAACGGTAGATTAACGGTATTTAAGAGTAACAGATTTCGGGAACCACTACTGCTGCAGCTGTTCACCATAGTGTATATTTGGGTAACATTAAAGTAATTGTGTCAGTGATTTTTGGACACCTTTCACACGTACTTATATGTGCTCGCGTGTGTGCAATGATGTGCAAGGGTTCAACTACTTGATATGTAATAAAGTTAATTTTTCATTCATCATTTATTTTTCATTCATCACTTTTATTAATTTTTCATTCATCACTTTTAGTTAATTTTTCATTCATCACTTTTATTTTAAATCACACTGGACATCAAGAAATTTCAAGGGTGATATTCAAAATCCAATCACATTTCAAACCTTGAAAACATAGTGGTTAAAATCAAGCATTTTCCAAACTGTACAAATACTATAATATAGGGCTGCAACAATAAATCGATGCTTCTCGATTCGTGGATCAATTCTGAGATTTTCAAAAATTCCGAATCGATTCTGAGCTTAGTTTTTAACAGCAGATGACGCTCTAGGCTAGTTTTTAACCATACGCTCAAATGCTCACGAAGAAGAGCGCTCATGTATTCGGCTGAGTCTGAGAATGTACTTGCATGTACTTTTATGATGCAAAATTAATGTAAACAGCTCACTGGAAATACCCTTGTAATTCACTTCAACCTTTTCGAACTTCATGAATGATTATTTTATAGAAGGTTCAAATGGTGTGTGTAAGGAATTGGAAGCAAGCAGAGTATGGCTGTTTCTAAAGCACGCAGTGCCATATGCTATTAAAAACTAAGCTCGGAACCGATTCGAGAGAGAATCGCGATTCGTTTGGAAAATCTCAGAATCGATCAAAAATCATTTCTCGATTTGCGATGAATCAATTTATTTTCCCAGCCCTACTACAATAGTCACGTTGGCACCGACCTTGATAGAGGTGAGGTTTTTGTAGAACTCTGAGTCGAGGGAGGGCAGCTCATCTATCGAGCTGTAGAAAGTGCTGTGATGGTGACCTAGAACCTGACTGAGGAAAAAAGAGGCAAAAGGCACGTCCACCACAATGCCTTCATACATGGCCTTTCCCAGCATCTTTCCAACAAATTCAAACAGCTGAAGGTGGTTCTCATGGATGCTGGAGGTTGGGGAGGGGTATAATCTCTCATTCCCACTTGTGGTCTGAAAGAGAGAGAAAAAATATGAAGTGGAGGTTTATTGGTGAAGTAAGGAAGGTCTTATAAGGATTGTTTGGGTGAACTGCTCGCAGTCGTTTGGCCTAAGAGAGAGCAGTGTGTACCTTAAATAGATTGAGCGCTGGGTTGAAAACCTTCTTGATGATCTCTTCTAAAAACTCTTTAAACACACCATCCTGGTCAATTCCAGCCTCATCCACTCCTAAATCATTCACAAACTTCACTCGGATCACTCCTTTAATGGAATTGACAGGTAGACGCCGCAGCTGATCATAACCATCCTATGAAGAGTAACGAACAGAAAGAGATTATTACTATTATCATTATTATCATCCTGCATTTATATTTATACATTTGGCAGACACTTTCATCCAAAGCGACTCACGTTGCATTCAAGGTATACATTTTATTAATTCATCCGTTCCCTGGAAAACGAACCCATGACTTTGGTGTCATGCTCTACTATTTGAGCTACAGGAAAGCTAATAGGCATAAAACATGTCATATAGGCATTGTGTATGTTTTAATCCATCAAATGAATGACAAAGCATCCATTACCTCCAACATGCGTGAGCGTCGAATGGTTATATGGGTCACATGGGGAGAGGCGGAGCTTGTTTCCACCAATCCAAGAGTCTCTTTCTCTTTTGTCACAATGTTCCGGAACAGCAGCACCCTCTGTGAAAAAAACACATCTGTAAATTTCACATGTTGTGTTTAAAAAAAATATTATTTGGTCAATCTAAATTGGATTCTCTGTCTCAGAAAATGGAAATTGAATGTTTGTATGATACAATCCACTGTGGCACTGATGAACATTAGCAATTTTCCTGCTTTGAGTTTGGTTCTCACATTTTTGTGTGGGATGACATGAGGAATGTATTGAAGTAGCAGCTGTGCTCTTCTTTTGCCTTTCTCCAGCTCCTGGAACAACAGGCTGGGCTTCAGGTCTCTGTATTAGACATACAGAGAAAATAAAAAGGAAATGAGACCTAATTTGTTGGCTGGTGCATTTATTTTTCCCCTACATGAGAATAATAATCTCAGCAATTTGATTTGAATGGACCCTAACCCCAACTCTAAAGTAAAACCAGAGAGTAATCTGGCTCAGTGATATGTAAGAGTGACACACTTGCGGAGCCAGTGATCTTCAGGCGTGAATCTCCTGCGACAGTCCCGCTCATACAGAACCATCAGCCAGCCATGAACACTGTGGAATAAGTCCAACTTCTCCCCTTTGGCATTCTCTGAAACAAATTAATGACCACAGTCACTACAGAAAGCACATTATCACTGGCTCCATATGCAGATGGCTCAAAACAACTGTGGTTTATCAAAATGAAACTGCAACCACAAGAAATGAGTGGAGAAAAAGACTGGACAAAAGAAAGCATAAACATAAAAAGTCCATTGTTGCAAAAACAAACACATGGGCTAAATAATACCTGCTTACCTAAAATACCATCCCAGATCATCTTGTACACAAATGTGTTGAGAAAAGAGGAGATGGTGACTAACTCTTCCATTTTAAAAGAAATCTGTTCCTCATACACCTCTATGTCATCCAGAATCCTGTAATATAATTCACAGAACAACATGCACATTCATAGAATAAATGCAAAGTAGAAGCACTGTCACCAGTGAACTATACAACTCTTACGTGATGAGATGTCTGGAACAGTCACAGAAGAGCATCAGCATGGCCAGGAGCTGTTTGGACTCTTCCGTGTCATTATTGAGACACTCCATGAAGAGTCGTAGTCCTCCCTGAGGGCCAAGCTCACAAATAAATGCCCACAGCTTAGGCAGCAGTTCATCCAGATACGTCAGTCCTGGAAACAGAGTTTAATTAGAAACCATAAAATCAAGATTAACAATAATATCAAACTAAATTATTTTGATATTAAATATTTAAAAGACCAAGAATGTTTTGTTGTACTTGCCAATACTACAGTGGTCTTGGACCTACCCTACCCTACAAACAACTATTTTTCTGCAAAAGTGTCTGATAAAAGCATAAACAGCTTTTCCAGGATCTGGAAACAAGGTGAGCTGTACTCAAACTGTTAGAGCATGTGCATTAACCTCTGACTCTAACAGAATACAATACATTACGAAGAGATAAAACTGAAGTGTTTGCTTGAGTAAATGTGTGTAAACAGCACTGACTACATAAACGGTTTCATATGAAAAGTACCTGTGAGAATCTGCAGGCGGATTTGTGTGAGTGTGGTGAGAGCCGTCTGATACAACACACAAATACTGCACACCTTCTGGACCTCAGCTGAATCCACACGCTTTCCCCCGACCGGTTTCAGGATGTTCCGCACAGATGCAGACTTTTGGAACGCTCTCTTGAACAGATCTAACCATGAAGAGAGTTTAACAAAGGATCCTCAGTGAAAACAGGATGAATACAGACTTGATGACACAAGCGATCACACTGTTTACTTTTTATCCTTTGTTTAAAACAAAAAGGAGTGGTTATATTAAAATAAATAAATAAAATAATTATAAATAATTAATTTACATAATCAAAATACTCTTCATGTCTTACAGTTTTTATTACCAATTAATAGGGGTGTGACGAGATCTCGTGTCACTAAAATGTGACAAGATTTCTCGTCGAGGCGAAAAGTAGTCTCGTGATATTGCCATGACAGAGTGTTAGGATGATTAGGAAAGAATATGCCAACGCTACGTTTACATTACGCCTCCACTGTCGTTTTGCTTTGTATTTAAGTAAAAAGCATTTAATTAAGTTGGATAACGGCCGCCGCTGCTCCATACTCACAGAGTATGCGCGATCGAGAAAGTGAAAGTAAACGCGAGCGCGCATTCAAACGCGATGTCAATACCCCGCATCAAACTCCCTGATGCATGCAAATATCTCTCAATATGAAAGCTATTTTAGGCTGGGCAGTGCAGTTGTGTTTCTCACTTTTGACAGGCAGGTTATTCTGTAATGAGCTTGGCTGAGGAGGGGGTGGTGGTGTGGGATCTTGAGTTTCTAGCTTTTTGCTGAGAACATCACAGAAGAGAGTGCAGATCACTGGAACTCCCCACAAACACTGTAACTGTTTTGTTACCAACGGCATAGACTCATTAAGCCTGGAGAGACAGCAAAGAGAGAGAGACAAAGTGAAAGATGGCTTAATACAATGGCACAACAGAGAAATCCAGAAACAATGTGCTTTATTTTGTCAATATAACATTGACATACCCATAGTCAACAGTCTGAGAGAACCAGCCCAACACTGGGTGCCAGTGTGTGAGATTGGATTTCTTCTGAGACACATATCTCTGACAGTATGACAACATATCTGTCAGATCCTTGACAAAGTGACCAGCTTCCTGCTCTAGAACTTTTACGTTAAAGTATCCCAGCTGAATGAGGTTACCTGGAAACAAAACATAAAAGAGATGAGAGAAATGATCTAGGATTTACAAACTAAGAGCGAAGACAGCCCAGCAGTACAAGCATCTTAATCTTAAGTATTGATTCTTAGCTCTCTATTCACCAGTCCACCATTGTTCTCCAAATCGAATACACACAAAAAAGTGTGTATAAAGCACACATGCTTACCAAGTAAGCACAGAGTGTGGCTTCCCTCCAGACACACACAGATATCCAAACACTGCTCCTCTCGGCTTAAAAACAAGACAAACTTGCGAAAGAGGTCATGGGTCTGCATGGTGACCATACACTGCAAGGAGCACAAATTCAGATTAATTTGAAGATCTTTAAGATGTGTGTGCAAATGAGGTGTTTTTATCCTTTTGTATGCGTTTGTTTCTTACATCTGGAGTGAGTGTGTTGAGGTGCGAGATGAACGCCGGAACAGACATGATGTGAAGGAGGAAAGACCTCAGCAGGTTGTCTGAGAAATGTGCAGCGACAACTGGCCTGAAACACACAAGGACCAAAAGCTCATCACATTATCTGCAACTTCACAGAAATAGAGCTACTGATGTAATCAGACCGAGAGATGTCTCAGAGAGCAAACCCAGTTCTCATGGCAACCGACCTGAGTGACAGCGTAAAAATGGCCGTGAGGGTTCCTTTGGAAAGGGAAGGTCTGGATCTTGCCAATCCATTTGTAAGTAGAATCTGCAAAATGCAAAGATGCTTCTAATGTCAAAATGTTTGAATAAGCTTTTAATAAGTTTTTATTTTAATCAGATAACATAATTTGCTGAATAATTGTTTGAATTAATTGCATATACACTTCTGCTCAAATTTTGGGGTCAGTAATGAAATTAACACTTTCATTCAGGAAGAATGCATTAAATTGATTAAAAGTAACAGTAAAGAATTTAACATTGTAACAAAAGATATTCTATTTCTTTTGAACTTTCTATTCATTAAAGCATCCTGGAAAAAATGTATCATCGTTTCAACACTTGAGCATAATTGATTTGAACATTGATAATAAGAAATGTTATCTTTACAGACAAAACAAAAATTCTGATTGGCTGTTTGTATGAGCAGTACCTGAAGAACAGAGTAGAAGCCCTTCTGATTGAGATGTCCCATGATGTTCTCACAAATCCTGTTTAAAGCAGGCTTGAGGGCCTCCCCTTAAAAAAAGACAGGAAATTAGGGTTCTACGTATTTTAGCTTGCAAATCATCTTACGAGCTCTTATTATGTGACACGAACCCTTTCCTCGGATGATTTTCCATGTCGATGTGTCAGTGAATGTTATCAGCATTGTCAGGTGCAGCGTCACCAATTTATTATCTTGCAGTATGTCAGGCTGCAGAGAAAAATGGAACACAGGAAACAAGCATTCATCAAGAAGCACTTCCTGACCTGTATGTACAGATAACTGACAGACTCAGAAATGAACAGCTTTGGATTCAGAATTGCCAGTATGGAACCTTAATGATGATTAATTCAAAAAGATAAAGCACTGATCATAAAGCACTAATATTACCTTCAGTTTTTTCAGAAATTCACAGGAAACCCAAAGAACATCTTTGATCTGTTTCAGCCAGGGGATGGTGAGATCTTTTGAAAGGGCCAGAGATACATACCATACCTAGAAAAACAATTGCTTGTCAAGACAATGCAAAAACGTGGAACTAATATAACTTAAGATAGGATAAAAGATGTTGTACTCACTGCTTGGTTGAAGGGTTAGTTCACCCAAAAATGAAAATAATGTCATTTATTACTCATCCTCATGTCGTTCCACACATGTAAGACCTTTGTTCATCTTCAGAAAACAAATTAAGATATTTCTGATGAAATCTGATGGCTAATGCCACTGAACTTCTCAAGATCTAGAAAGGTACTAAAAACATATTCAAAACAGTTCATGTGACTACAGTGGTTCAACCTTAATATTATAAAGTGACGAGAATACTTTTTGTGCACCAAAAAACCCCCCAAAATAACGACTTTTCAACACTATGAACTCACATGAACTGTTTTGAATATGTTTTGAGTACCTTTCTGGATCTTGAGAAGTTCGGTGGTATTGCTGTCTATGCAGGCCTCACTGAGCCTTCAGATTTCATCAAAAATATCTTAATTTGTGTTCTGAAGATGAACGAAGGTCTTACAGGTGTGGAACGACATGAGTAATAAATGACATTATTTTCAACTTTGGGTGAACTAACCCTTTAAGACTTACTTTAGGTTCATTCTCAACATCCATGCTACTTAGTATGATTCTACACAACTTCTCAAATCTCTGTTTAAGAGAAAAAAAACAATGCCATCATTATTAATATTCACAAAAAAAGTGTAAATAAAATGTAATTGTTCACCTGAATAAACAAATCTTAACTAAACAATCTAAATTTTAACAAGAATGGTGATGCTTACCAACTTATCTTCCTTGCTCAATATAAATAACAATTTTCTAGCAATTTTGAAGATGGATAATGCATTTCTTTTTGTTGAACCTGCATCACTGACTGCAATGAAGTCATCAACCTCTTTCCTGAAACAAAAAGTGAAAAAATCTATTCAATAGTCTAAAACTATTTAGAAATGTTAATTAAAAAAAAATCATAAAAGCATAAAATATTATTTAAATTAATTAATAAAAAATATAATGAGCCACAAAACACTGGCTCAAATAAACCAAGCTTTTTTTTAAAAAAAAAAATAGTATTCACATTATTCAACACAATAATACTTAATACTTCATACTGAAATAAACACTTTAATACTGAATTCTACACCTTTAATTTTCCTCTGTGAGGTTTCACTCCTCATTTTTACTCTTTTATCTTAGGCCAAGAAAGTCAGCAAAGGCATATGACTGTCTAGTACAGTTACAACTATTGTAAAAAACAGTTCATGTCAGCCCTAACCTGATTTCTCTTTGCAACCTGCAACGGCAGAGGAATCTTCTGACCAGAGCCTGGATTTGAGTGGCAGCTCTCTCTTTCTCCTTATAACCTTTCCGTTCCTCCCGTGCTATCCTGGCTTTATCCAGGAACTGAGATTTGGACGTTTGGGTAGCGGTGAACATGATTTCACTCTAAACTGTGGATTAAACTTTAAAATGTCATGGCCAGGAACAAAAATCTACATCACGGCTGAGAGCAAAAACAAAGTCAGAAGCTATGCGTGCAAGTACATAAGTGTAAAATTAGATTAATTTATATTCAAAGCATGGTAAATTAATAAAGAAAAGAATTAGAAATTATTGTCTCATTTACACTTTTAAATATGCAAGACCTCTATCTTACATAAACACACACACACACAATTACCTTTCCCTAATGTAGCAACTGGTAATGCTTCTGCTTCCACAGGTCACATAAATACTATCACATATTCACAGGTGTTGTTCTGCAGATCCATTGGACTCTACAGAAGAGAAGAGTAATTCGCTTTGATAAATTTTATTTAAGAAAATTAATAGTACTTTACAGTACAAAAGATCCATTGATTTAGGCATGCAAGTCATGAGTCGAAGAATTAAAATAAATAACATGATTTTGATTAATAATTACTCTGGAGATATGTTATAAACATATGGGAGATTTTACTTGACACATCAATCAGATCACAAAGCAGAAAGTGAAATCAAAGAGTATCTGACAGAATTATCAGACCAAAACTGAGTAGAGTCCTTATCATTTACTCGAAACATTGCTGTCAGTTTGCTTACACGATAGGATAAGCACTCAACTGAAACAATGTTCACACTAAAGGTTTAAATTAGTAGAAGATTTTGAAAAAAAAAAAAAAAAAAAAAACACAACGCAGTTCAAGTGAATTAAATGAAACCACAGAGACAATAACATTCACACTAGCTATCCAGCTAGCAAACACTAACACAGTTGCAACATTCAGCGAGCTGGCAACGCTTGGGAAATGTTGTCACTTGATAAACGTGTTTCAAATGAAATGTAAAGATAGTATTTACGTTATACACAAAGGTTTCATTTACCTGAGCGTTTGAGAATAAACGGAAAACTGGTGTAAACAAAAGAGCGACCCAAACCCCGCAGCTCTAATCCATTAACGGTGTAACCTCGTAATCCTTCCGGAGGAACATTTTTGTCATGACAATCCACTTTCACAAGAAATATGGATCGTACTTCTTAATCGTCGTAGTGCACTGATGTCGATTCATTGTTAAAGTGATATTACACTTTACTATTTTAACCATTTAACGAGTAATTTGAGAATTAGATCAGCGGGGAGCTGTTTTTTTTGTACTAACCCTTTGTGGAAGATTTGGCGGAACCCTTTGTGATACATTTGGGCTGCATTCGAAAGTGTTGATGTAGCGTGTTTGTTTGTTTGTTTGTATTAAATTTGCAGTAGAGGTAGACAGTCATAAAATATAAATCCATATAAACCGAAACAGAAAAATCAATTCTTTTTCATCTTATATCAAAAGTCAGCCATACATACATCAATTGTCACTTTTAATAACATACACATGTCTTAACAACTTTATGATTGTTCTTTATCGATTGAAAAAAATCAGTGAAAAAACTCATTGGAAAACAATCTACAATTGGTACAGTTGACTTGTATTTTGCTTTGTATATATGATATTTCCAAAAATAAAATAAGATTTGAATTATATTGTCTATCTCCATCCAGTATCACATTCCATAAACAAGATCATTGTATCAAAAAAATAATAAAAATGGGGAAACCCCTTCTTTAAATATACTACAAAGGAAATTGCAGGGATAATATTGATTTATTAAGTGAGATTTTATTAGGAATTACATGTTTTTTTAAAAGTCTGACCACACAGTTACTGAAAAAAAAGATAAGGATAATCATGTTTCCACTTCATAACAGCATTAGGAAAAATTCTGGCTTCATGTCCAAAAACAATGACATCGATCTAAAACTTTATCTGTTCCTTTAAATGTTCTTTGTTTTGTTGTGAATCCTCAACACTCACAAACACGCGTTCATGTACAATCACAGGAAGTGTGAACATTAAATAACAGGACGCTGAACAGGTGGAGTTACTTCCCATCTACTGTAATTAAAATTGCGATAATTTATTATTTGGCCCGAATAGTGCCTGTAAGCGCGTGACCTGCAGCCTCGTGCACGAGTCTGGGTTGCGACCGGAAGTGATCTAATTCCAGACCCGTTCCAAGAGGCCCGAAAGAATCGGGGGGATTTCTATGGTAAGTAATGATATTTGTCTGATGTTTCACCTAATTTATCCGCTTCTGCTGGAGTATATTTGAATTACTATTTATTTTGGCGTGTAGTTATTAGATTTTCACCGGTATTTTCGTGTTTTTCTGAAAGAAATGGAGATAACAAGCTAGTGTGCTAGTTTAGCTCTTTCGCTCATCTAGGCAGCGGTTTCCTATGAGTAACTTTAAATTAAACGATTTATTTTTTTCGTATTCAGTTACGAATCATGTATATACACCATCAAATGGAACAACATGACTCAAATGTTACTGGGTTTAAGTGAAAAATCCCAACAGGTTTTGTTGTGACGTCATTAAATCAGTCTCATTGTGCGGTGAACCTCTTTTCTCACTGAATGATAGATAAGTTAACATGCCTCAGTGGTTTACAATGAATTAATTGTTCGTGTGTTACATTTTAAGGTCCTTAAAGGAATATGATAGTGAAGTGATATGCACCGCCCCCTAAAACTTTTAAACATGTCCATAACTTTTTTAAAAAAATGTTTGACATTTAGGCAACGTTTTGATTCATAATCTAAAGAAATTTCACATTGTCCCTCACTGTGTTCATACCCATTTCATAAACACTCTAAAGAATGATAGTGTGGTGTGTGTGTGTTTGCAATATAGATTTCAATGTTATTAATCCCCTGAGAGAAAATGAATGTTAGTTTATGTGTGTCCTTCATCACCATTCATTCCCATCCCTGTCTGATTTTCAGGAAGAGATGTCAGGAGAAAGTGTGGTGAGCTCGGCTGTGCCGGCAGCTACAACACGGACCACCTCCTTCAAAGGGTCCAGTCCCAGTTCCAAATACGTAAAGCTGAATGTCGGGGGAGCACTGTACTACACCACCATGCAGACCCTGACCAAGCAGGACACCATGCTGAAGGCCATGTTCAGTGGCCGTATGGAGGTCCTCACGGATAGTGAAGGTACTGTAATGGCTGCTGAAGAAGTATTCAAGTTGGTTGATGAAGCATATGGATGCAAATGTGAGGTTCTGCAAAGTCTCACTTTTCACCTCTGATCTTTCTCCAGGCTGGATTCTGATAGACAGGTGTGGGAAGCACTTTGGGACCATCCTGAACTACCTCAGGGACGGAGTCGTCCCGTTACCTGAGAGCCGGAGGGAGACGGAGGAGTTACTGGCAGAGGCAAAGTATTACCTGGTGCAGGGCCTGGTGGATGAGTGTCAGGCAGCATTACAGGTAGAGTACTGGCTACAGATGCTTCACCCAAAAAATGAAAATGTCATCATTAGGGGTGTAACGATACGCTCAGGTCACGATACGATACGTATCTCGATACGGAGTTCACGATACGATACGTATCACGATATTTTGAACAAAATGAAACTGAAATTCAAACAAGATTTATTAAAAAAAACATTAACAAATTTCAATAATTGTCCTTGTTGTACACACAAGATCACATTTCAATTAAATAAATAAATATAAAATTTTAATAAAAACCTTCTGTATTCAAATTAACAGTTGAATAGGGCTGTCTGTCACTAAAAATTTTTTTTTAAATTTAACATGAACTTAGAATTATGAATAGGGGCCGTTCACATATCGCGTCTAAAAACGCGTGGAAGGCGCGGCCGCACCGCTTCTCCTTTTTTCCAAAGCGCTTGCGCTCCCGTGGCGTCGGTCGTTGCTATGCAACCTTGAACTGGGCTCTCCAAGAGGATCAGAGGAACAAGAGGATGTTTCTGCAAAGGATAAATGATTTCTAGCCCTTGCATTAGTTTTACTACGTGATATATTGATGGAGATAAGATATAAAAACCACCATGTACAGCTATGATCAGCTGTTCGGCTGAGCTTTTGATGTTTTGTTACGGAAAGGCCATAGCTGATCGGTTGATTCTTGTCACACGACCTGCGGTGCGCTTGCGGCATTCTGAGAAGTTGAGAATAGGCCTTTTTCACAAGAATCGGAAATCACGTGACGCAGGGTAAAGTTAGTTCCGCTATGCGTCTAGATTGATATGCTCTTTTCTCAAATATCGCTTCTTACCTTTTCTGTTTTGTCTGTTTTCCAAGTCGCTTTTGTATAATCTACAAATAAATTATTTTCTACTGGTTTGTAGCTTGTACGGCCGCTCAGACCGTTGCTCGAATTTACCGGCAGGTGGATTTATTACGAGCTGTCATACAGTAAAGGCTACGCAGCTACTCATTCAGCAATTTCCCAGATCGTATTACGTACGACGAACATTATTTATATAATTTATTCATTAAAAAAATAATAACTGCCAATATATACTTTAATGGGGGATATAAAATCGAGATACATAATATTGTCGTGAGTTTAATATGTTTTAAAAATATATCGCATGTAATCTCATATGGCATCACATCCCACATTCATAATTAATTTACATAATTAATGTATACATAATTAATTTACAACACCACACTGTACACAACTATCAGTCTTTGCATTAATGTTGCAACAGCACAATAATACTGCGCATAATACACACTTTAAGATGATGACGACAGGAAAATGAGTGAGAGACTGAAGTGTTTATATCCAGAAATATCAGGGTGCGAGCAGTCCTGTTTCATGAATCAGAGGATCTTGCGTGATAAAGGAGCTTCCAGCTGATCATTTCCCCAGCACGTCGCTAAAAGCACTCTATACATCCCAATGTGCACACTATCCACCCTAAATAGCACTGAATATTACACATAGACTACAATTTAGGATGGATAGTATGCACTTTGAGACGCAGACACCGTCTTTACAGCACATGGAGCGCGATAATGCACAGCCGCGCCAAACAGGCACGAAGAATATAACCAGTTTAACCGCCATCACTTCAAATTATTTATTAAATTTAGCTCTTAATGAGAGCTCTGTAGTCTCACCAATAATTTACCAAGAACGTTAAAACATTTTCCATGACATTTAATTCGTAAAACGACTTTGATTTCCGAGCTGGTTCTGATCGAGGCTATCTATCACTGTAACCGGAAAAACTTTTACACTGCGTGGATCGTTCCGGAAGCCAAAAACCCGGAAGTGTGAAATTGGCCTATTGCATGCGCGTCGCGACCGCGTTGATCCCATTATGAGCGCGCCTGCCGCGCGGCTACATTTGAAAATAATAACTGACTTGCACGCGCAAAAGACGCAATATGTGAACGGCGCCACAGAACTTAAAGCAAAGCATTGCAAGCGTCTTTTGCTTTTCTGTGAGCACAGCTGTTGCTGTGCACTGCGGTGAAAGAAAGCCACGACTTTTCTCACGCGACCATGCAAGAGACTGACATGAGAAACGTTTAAACCTGCTTGCAAGATTCAATGTGTGCCCGAAACACTTACTGAACTAGAGAGCTGATTGAGACACACCATCTACGATAAATCGTTACACCCCTAATACTTATAGTAATTTAAAAATGTGGTAGCATTGGATCTGGACAGGAAGGATAACTCTGGGAGTTGGAAGGGGTGTGTCGCGATTCTGCCTTCTCAAATCGCGATACAGGTTCGTGGACCTGCGTATCGCGATTTCGATTTCATATCGCATATCGTTACAGCCCTAGTCATCATGTACTCACGCTCATGTCGTAAGATTTAGTTCATCTTTGAAACACAAGTGAAGGTATTTTTAATTAAACCTGAGATATTTATGTTCCAAGCGAGCATGTTTTAGCTTCCTTATCTTATTTTGATGGGATCTATGTATGTGTGTCAACTTCTGTCAAGGTTTTTATGTGAATAATAGCCTAAATTAAATATGTTTATCATTTAATGCGATCATGTCTCTTAAAAAGACTTGGTTTAAACTGATTAACCTTTTTAAAGTGTTACATTTTTTGGGTAATTGACCAAAAATACATCTCTCCGAATTCAATAAAAACATCTTAATTTGTGTTTTGAAGAACGACACGAAGGTGAGTAAATGATGACAGAATTTTAATTTTTGGGTGAACTAACATATTCCATGTTCAAGAAAATATACATTTTAATTTTTAACAATTTTGAGCAATTACATTTTACAAACGTTTTCAGAACAAAGATGCATATGAACCATTCTGTAAAGTTCCACTGGTGACATCATCTAAGGAGGAACAGAGGCTCATAGCTACTGCTAATAAGGTACAAATGTTTCACAACCATGTCAGTCTTAAAGAAATTCTATTTGCTTATGCCCAGAACAGAACCTTGACTTTTCTGTGTTTGCAGCCTACAGTTAAACTGCTGTACAACAGGAGCAACAATAAATATTCATATACAAGGTAAAGTTAGTTGAATTTCTCACAAGGTTTGGGTTGTTGGGAAGCATACTGTTGAGCTTTCACCTCATCGATTTGCTCTTTCTCTTTGTAGCAACTCTGATGACAACATGTTGAAAAACATTGAGCTGTTTGACAAGCTGTCTCTGAGGTTCAACGGCCGAGTGCTCTTCATCAAGGATGTGATTGGTGATGAGATTTGTTGCTGGTCTTTTTACGGCCAGGGCAGGAAGATTGCAGAGGTGTGCTGCACCTCAATAGTCTACGCTACTGAGAAGAAGCAGACAAAGGTAAAGGGTGATCAGTCTGTCCACATGGTTAAAATCAGAAAGTCTTACATGAATAAAGTCACGGCATTAAATGTTGCATTCAAGCCTTAAGCTTTTTTTTTTTTTTTTTTTGTAAAAAGAACTGTAAAAAGTAATGGAGAGCTGTTGGAAATTGTATTTTCAATACAACTCATTGTGTGCTTCCTAGACATGTAGATTTAGAAAACATATTGATGATTGGTCCTAAAAAGGTTTTACCCTCATAAAACTGCAGAAAACCTGTTTTTATTAATGATCAGGAAAAAAAACTGCCTTTTAAAATATTGCAACGCTGTCCTAAAAGCTTGTCCTTAATGCTCCTGTTAGGTTTGTCACTCACCTTTTTTAATGCTTCCCTCCATCACAGGTTGAGTTCCCAGAGGCTCGCATCTATGAAGAGACCCTCAACATCTTGCTCTATGAGTCTCAAGATGGCCGCGGACCAGACAATGCACTTCTGGAAGCCACAGGGGGTGCTGCAGGTCGTTCCCACCACATTGACGAGGATGAAGAGAGGGAGCGCATTGAAAGAGTGCGGAGGATCCATATCAAGCGGCCCGATGACCGAACTCACCACCACCAGTGACCCTGCAGTTTCTCCACTTTTCAGTGCCTTAACAACTACCAGCGCTTCAGTTACGCCCCTCTATTTGCACACGGACATGTCAGTTAAGTTTATACAGAGTCTGCTTCCTTATAGAGACAAAGGGATACTCTTAAAAAAAAGCTAGTTTTGATAATGTTATATGAATATAGCATATAGGGCAGTGCAGCGTTGACCTCAAACGTCAGTTGTGCATTTGAGGACCTAACTAAAAAGTTATGAGATGGTGTTAATGTAAACAGAAGTGCACAACAGATGGGTAGTTTTACTGCATTCATGACATTCCCTTAACGTTTTGCCCTATTTGCTATTCATAAAGCAAATTCCACCAAATATATCAAGTTGATCAGCTAAACTGTCAATTAATTGTAGATTTGCAGCTAAAGAATATTATCAGAATTGAGCCGTCAGCCCTAGTATTTTCGTCCATTTTGTCATCATTTACCTTATTTTTTCTGTTTGAGTGAAGACTGTAGGGTTCCTGGTGCCTTATAGATTAATACTGTGCTTTTTGTTTTGCGTGTTGTCATGGATGTTGGATTTTTGTGTTTAGAGTTTAGTTTATGCCCAATTAATTGTTTTTGTTTGCTTTGTTGCTTTGAATTGAAGTGTTAGAGCCAGATTTCACAGTGCTGATAGTGTGTCTTACTGAGATTTGATTTTGAGTTTCAAATCAAAATTCAAATCAAAATTTTCAAAGCAAAATTCACTGGTATTGAAAATGTCTGTGTGGATTGACAGTTACAGTGATCAGGGAATTCAGTGAAGGAGGATATTATTGTTATTATAAGAATTCAATCCCTATTTTTACACTCGTTAGAGGAGAGTGTCATACAAATTCTTAATCTGTCAGTTTTCATTTTATTATGCTTGCTTAAACTCAGAGGATTATCTGTGCTGGACTTTTGAGATGTCTGTATGAGTTTGGCCAATAGAGGGCAGTATAGTGTTATGGTGCTTTCGCTCGTGTACATGAGGAGGCACTTTTAGATGATCAGAACAAGTAATCAGCAAGTTTTCTGTGCCCTTTTAGCTACAATCAGTAAACTACTAGAGTAAACTCGGATTATGCTATTAAATACCTTTCTGCTGCACTGTATTAAATTCCATCAAGTTAATTACGCTTCTGGGTTTTGTAAGTGATCACATACCAGAAACTGAGATGTAGTCAGAAGCGTTCGGATGTATATCTGTAATTGAGTAATGGACACCAAGTATGAGAGTGTAATCAGAGACTTGGCCACGTCAAAGAACCTCCAGGACGTACAGGAGTGCGAGCTCTCTTTCTCTTCAGCGTGTAGCATCACAGATTGTTTGTGCTCATTAGTTTTATTAAAGGTGTATTTAAAAAAACAAAACAAAAAAAAAAAAAACTATGAAATCTGTAATACTGTAGAGAAGTTTGTACAGACGTGCACATGAATAAAAAAGGTTTTACATAAAAATTATTTATACACGTTATCACAAATAAAGATTTCTACAAATTTTGTAGACCCAAACTCTGCATTAGTTCATCTTTTATTTCTGTGGTTTGTATGTATAGGTATAAAACAATATTATAAATATGGCTCAACAACAAAGCATGGAAATGACCAAATAAAATGTTCAATTTCCAAGAAATGTCATCGCAAGAAGCGTAACCTAAACAACTTGGACAAAAATAGCTTTATTTTCCCTGTAGCTGTAATTTTCCATTTGTACTTCCAGTCATCAGTGCTTCTTTGAATCTCCATATAATGAGCTCTTAGTTGTGTGTGTGTGTGTGCGCGCGCGGTGCGGTGCGGTGTGGTGCATCACATTTTGGTAGGTGGAGAAAGACATCATCTTCCATAAGGATTTACCTCATGAAATATACAGGGACATGGTGACCTCCTTCAGATCATCGAGACTTGGTCCGTGGAGCCACCTTTTTATAATGAAAGCGTCTTAAGCACAGGAACAATGGTGTTAAATTAAGCAGAAATACAGAAGTAATCACTTACCACCATCAGATGACCATTTTTGCCTTTATAAATCATAGGATCTTGGCCAGTGCTGAAGTCCACACCGCTCTCCTTTCCTGCCTGGATCTCAAACTTTATGCTGCGAGAAGATCAGACGTTAACACTGTGCCCAAATGAACATTACAGGTTTGAAATTAGGTGATGCTAGTGTTCTTACCTTCCCTGAACCACCTTGATGTTGTTCTGCTTGTTTGCAATCATAGCCAGTTTGGTCAAAGCTTCAAACAGGTGGTCACACTGAAGTACCATGTCCCCCTTGGTTAAAGAAACTACATTAGTACATGCAAATTTAGCATAAACTTCTGTAACGTTCTACCGTGAAATAATTTAGAGTTTACATACAGTCCCCCATAAAGCCTTGCTCACCTTCTGTTTTGGATCGTTGAAAGCAACATGAAGGATCATAACAGAGTCACCCAGATTACTGACAGAAGCACCTGTGTGCACAAAAAAAATTCACTCTGGACTCTATTCTCACCACTTTGCAAATAAATGTTACAATAAAACACAAAATCATACTGAACCCAAACTTTTGAACAGTAGTGTAACTTACAGAACTTTCTTAATATTACACTTAACATTGTCTCTATCAAAAATAAAGTGCAAAAATTATACTTTTAGGGGTACAATATGCCCTTAAAGGGTACACTTTGTATCTTATCTACCTCTAAATGATGCATACTGGTACCTTAGAGGTACATTATAGTCCCTTAGTAATGTAGGTACTAACATGCACTCTTTAGAGGTAGATAAGGTACAAAGTTGTACCTGTGAAGATACTGATTGGGTAAGAAGCTTGAGGAATGCTACACGGAAATAATTAAAAGGAGACGACTTTAAAAGATCTGTAATGCTCTTTTATTTCACCAAGTTACTACTACACATATCCTTTTCCCTTCGGGACCTACCTTTTAGAGAAACATAGTCCACTCTCTGTTTGATCTTAGCCTCTTCTACCAGGTATACAGCAGCCTGAGTGAGAATAAGTTGCCTTTGTCTGGGTTTAAATCCATTCCTGTCATACTTCACCACAGGAACGCTGTACTGCAGAGAGAGAGAGATGTTGTGTTTAGGTGGTGTATGGAGAACAGGCTCTTGTATTACAATTGGGCCTCACAAAAGAGTCTGATTTACCTTGATACGTTCATGTCGTATAGTCTGAAGAACCCTCATATTGATATCTTGTTCATCTGGTATATGGAACAAAGTGCGTAAGACATACAAAAGATATGTGCAAAACTGTAAGTGCTTTTTTATGTAAAATAAACTGTACTGACTGATTCTAGTGTCCGCAAAAGGAACAGCGATGCTTGGAGGATAGCTATCCTTCTTTCCCTTAAAGATGGCACTGGTTACTACTTTTTGTTGCAGCTGTGAAAATATAACAGCATTCAATCTTCATCATCATCATTAGCCAGTTAATAAACATGGTGATTAGGCTGAAAGTGTACTTTAAAAGCCTGCGACAACAGTGATAGTGACCTGTGCTTTTTTCTGTGGCGTAATTCCCCGCACATACTTCCTCACCATCATACGTGTGTGCAGCTGTCGCAGAATCTCTGAGGTCTACAAACAACAGCAAAAAAAAAAAAATCCTGTTCATGAAAGTATGCATACAGTCTCAAAAAGTATTTGGACACAGCAAGACAGGGTAAAAAACAACAACTAATACACTGCCCTGCCAAAAAAAAAGTCGCTTGGATTTTAATAGTCAAATACTTAAGAGTCTATGGATGGATCATTATTACAGTGATTATTATTTTCTAGCATGTTATATGTTTGGCAACAGTACTTTTAACCCTTAAAGATGGAGTGTGTAGCTTTTCCTTTCTTAAACAACCATGTATTAAGATGTATCATGGCCACATTCCAGGATGACAATGTCAAGAATCATCAGGATTAAATTGTGAAAGAATTGTTGGGAGGGAGCAAGAAGAATCATTTTCACACATGAATTGACATTGACCTTAACCTCAACGTAAGTTTTTGGGATGTGCTGGAGGAGACTTTACAGAGTGCTCACCTCTTGCATTGTCAATACAAGATCTTGACGAAATGATGCACCTCTCGATGGAAATAAATGTTGTGATGTTATTTCCATCAAGATATGCATCAATTTTTGGTCAAGATCTTGTATTGACAATGCAAGAGGTGAGCACTCTGTAAAGTCTCCTCCAGCACATCACAAAGACTTTCAATGAATTTAAGGTTTGGACTCAGAGGTGACAATTCATGTGTGAAAATGATTCTTCATGCTCTCTGAGTCATTCTTTCACAATTTTAACCCTGGTGAATCTTGAAAAAACTGAACATTGTAAAGCCCAGTTCAAATTCTTATTTAATTTTGTTGACATATTAGAGTCAAATGTTTTTACTGAAGGGATTTTGGATATGAGGCAACTGATATATGAGTAAACCCCTCTGTAAAAACCTTTAGAATATAGATAGGAATAAAACTGTAAGATAAAATATAAAAACTGAACAGTGCGTGAACAAAAAAACAATGTTTTTGCCTGTAGTGTCTTGCCTTAAGCACTTAAAGTTGCCCTAGATTGTTTTTTTACAAGATGTAATATAAGTCCTAGGTGTCCCCTGAATGTGTCTGTGAAGTTTCAGCTCAAAATACCCCATAGATTGTTTTTAATTAATTTTTTTAACTGCCTATTTTGGGGCATCATTAACTATGCACTGATTTTTTCAGCACGGCCCCTTTAAGAGATGCGCTCCCTCTGCCCCACCAGCTCTGGACTATATATACATCGCATAAACAAAGTTCACACAGCTAATATAACCCTCAAATGGATCTTTACAAGATGTTCGTCATGCATGCTGTATGCATGCTTCGAATTATGTGAGTAAAGTATTTATTTAGATGGTTACGTTTGATTCTGTGTGAGTTTGAGGCTATGCTCTGAGGCTAAAGCTAACATTACACACTGTTGGAGAGATTTATAAAGAATGAAGTTGTGTTTATGCATTATACAGACTGCACGTTTAAAAATGAAAATAGCAACGACTCTAGTCTCCGTGAATACAGTAAGAAACGATGGTAACTTTAACCACATTTAACAGTATATTAGCAACATGCTAATGAAACATTTAGAAAGACAATTTACAAATATCACTAAAAATATCATGATATCATGGATCATGTCAGTTATTATTGCTCCATCTGCCATTTTCGCTGTTGTTCTTGCTTGCTTACCTTGTCTGTGCACAGATCCAGACGTTAATACTGCCTTTCCTTGTCTAATGCGTCGAATGGGCTGGCATTATGCAAATATTGGGGTCATACATATTAATGATCCCGACTGTTACGTAACAGTCGGTGTTATGTTGAGATCCGAGTGTTTTCCGGAAGTCTTTTAAACAAATGAGATTTACATAAGAAGGAGGAAACAATGGGGTTTGAAACTCAATGTATGTCTTTTCCATGTACTGAACTCTTGTTATTCAACTATGCCGAGGTAAATTCAAATTCTGATTCTAGGGCACCTTTAAAAATGAAGATCAGGTAACAACATATCAAATCAAGTGGCAATTATTCTGATGCCACTTTTAATGCAAAGAAATACACATACTTTTAAGTGTGGCTTAAGTGCTTCAGGCTTAAAATATCTGTTCAGCTGTTCATTCCCTGATTGAGCAGTGTCTGCATTGTACTGATCACACTGCACTTTTTATCTTAGTCTTCTTATGCTTTTAAGAATGCCTCTTATCTTCCTTTAAAACCTTATTTCACCCCTTTTTTATTGTTTTTAGCCTTTTTATTTTTGTATTTTTTATGATTTTTATGTAATTCACTTTGAATTTCCATTGTGTATGACATTTGCTTTTAGTGCTATATAAATAAACTTGCCTTGCCTTAAGTGTTCAAACACATTTTGGAGCCGTGGAACCGTTGGGTTCCTCAGATAGTAACCGAGTATTTGTGAATACCTCTGTCATGACTGGAGGAGGTGTCAGCCATGTGGTCTTGTCCAGGACGGTCTTTGGTAACTTGTCTCTGAGTCTATTCAGGTAGCTCTGTCGAACGAAGGCCAGGTATTCAGAGTTGTCAGTAGTTTTTGCATCACGTCTTGTCATATAGCCCTTAATAAACCTGCATGGACAAACATCATGTCATAATGGGCATGCCATCTCATCTCTTAAGTGAAAGGTTATACACCTGGTAAGTGTATTAATATTATAAACTAATATTACTAACTTTTTAATGACTTTGACAGCCCAGGCTCTGCGCTCTTTCTCTTTGCGCGCCTGCGCTCCTCTCCAACACGACTCAATTTTTGTAGCTAAACGATGGGAAAAAATCCCAAAATGAATCACATAAAAAAGCAAATAGCGCATATATGTATGCTATAATAAATATACTTTATATTGCAATGCACTGTCATAATATTAAGTAATGTACATCAAATAATATCAATTGTATTAAATCAATCAGTACTGTTACTTACCAGCCTCTTTCTGTTTTCGAAACTCTCCTTTGGCTCTGTAGCCTTTGTATTTGGCCTGTAGTTTTGTAGCTGTAAAAGCAACATTAAAGCGTTTATAATAATTGTTCCTTTTTCTTTTCTCTCTTGAGTTCTCTGTTGCTTACCCAGTTCATGTTTGCAGATTTCAAAGGCATCTTCTATGGCAAAAAGTGTCCTGGCATATCGTATAAATATCTTTGTCCTGTAGAAGGAGGTGATATTGAAAATAAAATGTAGTTCAGGTTTGTGTGGTCAAAAACAGACGCTAATTTTTCAGTATTAAAGATGCAGTAAGCGATTTCCAAGAAACGCTGTTGAAAGTGGGGCGGACTGAGCGCCAAAACACTCTTGTAGCCAATCAGCGGTAGGGGGCGTGTCCACTCATTGGGGGGAGGTGCCTGTGTTGCATAGGGTGTTTGCGAATTTGGAAGCGGAGCTATCAAGACAGGGGTGTGATACTTTTGGGTAGGGGAATGTTTGTTTTTGGTGATTTCAAATATCAACAGCATTTTTCAGAAATTGCTTACTGCACCTTTAAATTGTAAAGTTGAAAATATGAAACAGCTCACCTGCCCATTTTATACTCATCAGACTGGTAGCCTAGATGTTGCACCAGGGTTTCCACCCCATCTGAAGGTACACCTCTCCAGTGGGGCCAAGTGGCAGGACAAAGTGCTTTATACCTTAAGAACATTGCATATGCTGAGCATTTCAATTCCACTAATGTTGAAAAACAGCTGTTACATCTGAGTATGTGAGTGAATTGAATGTTGCCAGTATACCTCTGTAGAAAAACCTCATATCTACGCCGATATGCAAATCCAGCTCGTCTGACCCTCAGGTGCTCCATTAACCCCAGATATTTCACCTGGTGTCTGACCAGAACTTCATCAAACTTGCCTGTAATGAATTTAAATATGAATTTGACACACAAATGTAAACAAATGTGTGCTTATTCTTGTTATAATTATACCGATAACATTTTGCCTTAAAATATGAGTTATATTTCATATTATCCATTCTTAACATTCACATTTTTACACAAGTTTCTCACCTGGCTGTTTATTGTCATTGGACTTGAGGCAGCGCACGTACCACGCCTCCTTGGCTGTCAGAATCTCCGTCAGCTGCAGAAGACTGTTCTTAAACTGAGTGGCCACCTACAGATTTTATATCACAATTCAGAGTAAATTAGATTTAGTTAGATATCACTTGAGCTGTCACAGCACATATTTTTTTTAAATTTTATTTTAAATGTATTTTCCATTTGTTTAAGTTTATTACAGTTGTCTTGGCTTAAAATAGCATTAGTAGGCTATACTTCGCATGCATCAGTTTATAAAAATGCTAAACAAGAACGATAACGATAAAGATAACTTTAATGATATTTATATTATCTTCCACCCCTAGCAGACGATATTGTCCTGTTGGTTCTAAGTAAGCATGCAGTGTGCACTGCAGTTATGTTGTCTGCCGCTTTAAATGCTAGAGCTCTTTAAAGTAGAAAGGATTCTGATTTGCTGTCAATGATTTTATCGTTCATCAGCTGGATTTGTTTTGAAAGTGATTCCAACAATACTGTTTCTCTGAATTGACTGCCGTTATTTTATATTCAGAATGATTTCGAAAGCTTTATCTTTATCGTTACAATTATCATCATTGTGAACAGGCTTTAAAGGTGTATGTGTTTTCAATACGGAAATAATTCCTGGATTACATACAAAATTTGCAGTATAGTATCTGTAGGTGGTGTACTTATGCACTATTCTACGACGTTTTTAAGTATAAATAGTGGGAGCAGTGAGTTCACTCCACACAGAAAATTCCAAAACAAAAAAGTACACTTAAATACCAGGATGATGCACTAAATTAACTGAAAAAAGGAAGTGTGGAATGTTGGACACTTTATGCACTCAACTGTTGCAGCTTTAATTACATAGCGGAGGGGGAGGGGCTATTAGACTATTAGACTATTAGAATGACAAAATAACCTCATAACATTCATACACAACACGGATAAGTTGTGCATAAGTACATAGTTTATAAGTGCATAGTGTATAATGTGTCACAGCTTGTGATCTGGGTTTGATTGATTGATTGATTGACTGACTGGTTGATTGATTGATTAATTGATTTACTGACTGACTGACTGACTGACTGGTTGGTTGATTGATTGATTGACTGATTGATTGATTGATTGATTGATTGATTGATTGATTGATTGATTGATTGATTGATTTACTGACTGACTGACTGACTGACTGACTGACTGACTGGTTGGTTGGTTGGTTGGTTGATTGATTGATTCATTTACTGACTGATTGATTGATTGATTGATTGATTGATTGATTGATTGATTGATTGATTGATTGATTGATTGATTGATTTACTGACTGACTGACTGACTGACTGACTGACTGACTGGTTGGTTGGTTGGTTGGTTGATTGATTGATTGATTCATTTACTGATTGATTGATTGATTGATTGATTGATTGATTTACTGACTAACTGGTTGATTGATTGATTGACTGACTGACTGACTGACTGACTGGTTGATTGATTGATTGATTGATTGATTGATTGATTTACTGACTGACTGACTGACTGACTGACTGACTGGTTGATTGATTGATTGATTGATTGATTGATTGATTGATTGATTGATTTACTGACTAACTGGTTGATTGATTGATTGATTGATTGATTGATTTACTGACTGACTGACTGACTGACTGGTTGGTTGATTGATTGATTGATTCATTTACTGATTGATTGATTGATTGATTGATTGATTGATTGATTGATTGATTGATTTACTGACTAACTGGTTGATTGATTGATTGATTGATTTACTGACTGACTGACTGACTGGTTGATTGATTGATTGATTGATTGATTGATTGATTGATTGATTGATTGATTGATTGATTTACTGACTGACTGACTGACTAGTTGATTGATTGATTGATTGATTGATTGATTGATTGATTGATTAGTTGGTTGGTTGGTGTAATCATGTTTTAAAAAAATTATTAAAAATGATTAATTATGTTTCAAACATGATTTGCTACATTTTTGTCACATAACCTTACTTTGTTGCTTGTGTAATTCTTATTATTTTGGAAATAACTATTAAAAAACATTTTGTGTCAAATGCCAGTCCAATCAATGAAAAATCTTGAAATAATTTATTGTTTCATTTGTCATAAGAATGGAAAGCCAAGAGCATAGCAAATACAGTACATTATAAGATGCAGTGCGCTGCACAGTATGCTCTGTTCTATAGGCTATAGCATATTCTGGCAAATAAGACATCTGTGTATATCAAAGCTTATTAGGTCTGGTACGGGTACCCACAATGCAATTTGTACAATTTCATTTCATCTTAAAAATAAAAATAATAATCAGCCTACTAGCTTATGAAAACAACATACTATACTGTTATTTTAATTGAGTATTTTTCAGTAAGGAGCAGCCGTTGTAATATTTTATAACACAGCGAGTGGACTCACTGTCTCAGGTCTTCTCCTGCTGTCTCCCTCAGTGGCTGGAAAGCACTGCTGTATTATTGGGTTCTTTGACAGGCGCATCACCTGGTGGTTACACATATATGAATGCAGACATGTAAGAAATGCATATGTGCACACACATTTACTGCCGTAGGACTAAATGTAAGAGAAGACAAATAATTAAGTGGCTTTTTGAGCCATTTTCCTTTCATCCACCCTGACCAGCGGTATCCTTTATTGTACACCCTGTGCACTTACGTCTTTGATGTTCTTGTACAAAAGATCATTGTTTTTGTCAATGAACCCTGTTGAAATAAGACAAAAAGAATGGATCATAAAAAAGCATCAGGTTGTGAAAGCCAAAAAACATTTTTCAGAGGTTTATTTATCTGAAATGTGTTTTTCTGTCTCTTCTCTTACCCACAACGCAGTAGGTCACCTCCCCTGCATAATGAAGAAGACGAAAATCTCCTCTCTCCAGAGACTTGCGGGTCTTCTTATCAGCCAGTTTATGCCTTCAGTTCACAAAACAGCAAATGACATTTCTCTCATAAGACCAGAATCAAATCACTAAAAATGCTTAAATTAAGAGCAGAAGTCTTTATCAGGCGGGGACTATTTATGCTTAAATTACACATGCCTTAAAATAATAATTTGTATATTGATTTATTATTTGTACTGATAATAAATACAGTAATAAATACAAATGTATACTGTATGTGTTCATTTTTTTTATTTAATTTGATTAATTGGAGGAACATTAGCTGAACTTTTGCTTTTTAGAGGTTAACCATTTTGTATTTTTACCACATATTTTTAATATTTACATTATTTGTAAAATAAATATCTAAATATTCAGATGTTTTATATTTTTCAATATTTTAATTGCAATTGTACAAATATGCAGTCTCCCTAGGGGTCACTGACCCCCTATAGAAGATCCCTTCGCTCTTGGTCTGATGAGAAATACATTTATGATGCTCTTTAAGTTATTTTTAACTTTTATTGCAGGTTATTTGGATGTGTGTTTCCTGGGAATCATACAACCTTAATGTTGCTAATGCTATGGTCTACCGGTTAAGTACAATAACATTTTTTTTCTGGAGGTTCTTGGCACTCAGTAATTCAGGAACTTAATTTGTATTTGACCTTGATAAAGAGTGAGTAACACAACATCAAAGTCTCCCAGACTGCTGTTCTTCGGGGTTGTCAGTCAATACAAGGATTAAGAGAGACAATGTTGCCAAACCAGGGGGTGAATGCTTCAGTTTCAAATACAACAAGGCTTGGCTGATTCTTCACCATTAGAGGCTTGTAGTGAAGAATCACACTGCTGACAGTTTCTAGCAGTACTGAATTAATTAAAATACATAAGGAGAGTAACTCTTGTTTAGCGTAACATACAATACTAAAATTATATAACTAAAACTCACGTTACAAAGTGGGGATGATTGCCCATTTTCTCTTCAAGTTTCTCAAGAAAAGTGAGATCTGTAGCATCACCTGGCCTCACACACTCCTCATCCTGAAGCACCAAAAGACAAGTTCTCTCATGCAAATGCTTCAGTTTGCAACAACCACAAACTTTCATTTTAAGAAGTGAATTATATCTATGTATGTCTCTTCAGTGTGTAAAGACAGTGTTCTCATTATTCTATACCAGCACAGAGATAATTCCTCTGTGCTTCTCCTCCACCAGGTCACAGATGATTTTATTATTGAAGAACTGCACCGGCTCCCACTAAAACACAGTGAGAGAAAATAACCCTTATTCTCTTTTTCAAATTTAGGATATCATTCCATAATGATATGGAATAATCCGTTTGAATGATAAATGATTGATGTGCTCTAACTCACCCCAATTCCTTCTGCTTCATATTCCTCTTGTTCAGCCTTCAGCGTCAATTGAATGAAGAGCTGCTGTAGCTTCTCATTACAGTAGTTTATGCAAAACTGCTCAAAACTAAGCACATAGACATAAAATGAACAAAAATGTATATTATTACAATATTATTTTTAATTCTATCTATCTATCTATCTATCTATCTATCTATCTATCTATCTATCTATCTATCTATCTATCTATCTATCTATCACTTAATTCCAAACACATACCTGTTAACAGTGAATACCTCAAATCCATAGATGTCTAACAATCCAATAACTGTCTTCCTGTTAGAATCCTAAAAAAAAAAATAATAATAATAATTGGTAAAGAATGAAAAGTTGCAAGTTGTTTAGGTTTCTGTGATAGTTTCTTTAAAGCTGCATGTCAGGTAGAATCTTGTTAAAAGCCATGTTTTTAAATGGAACAAACCATCCAGTGGTTTTCAGCTAAATTCTATCAGTAGATTTACCAAACATCGGCTTCAAATGGTAATTATATTAACTTTTTTCTGTTGTCCTCTTACTTTATTCTCCAGAGACTCATTGATTCGGTTCACCAGCCATGTGAAGGCACGACCATAGATGGCTTTGGCCAGGGCATCTCTGGCATAGATAGCATGATCAACAGTAAATGGACTCAAGACCTGGGAGTCAGAAAGACCGTTATTGCCTGCTTCAACAAGGATTTTGGTTAAAGACAGTACATTTCATTAGTACATTTCACAATTGCCCTTATTTTACCTCCTCTGATTTGGCTTCAATCTTTCTGAATGTAAGAGCTTCATGAAGGACCTGAACATGGACCCCTAACAGCTGAACATAAACACAAAAAAGGAGTGTTATACAGATGTGTGATAACTTAGAGTATGTCAACGTTTAACACAATTAAGGGCAATATATAATTTAAAAAATGGGTTGCACTTCGATATAGTCCACTTTAGACATTCTAACTATAAGTAACTTTGCTACATATCTAAATGCATGTCAGCTAACTCCATAATTACCAAGTACATGTCAACTAACTGCTAATAAGACTGTTAGATTAGGGTCAGGGTTAATAGAATAAGTTGAATAAGTACTTGCAAAGTTATTTGTAGTCAGCAGAATGTATGTTGGGGACCATCAAAACAAAGTGTAAGCAGATATTAAGCAGACAGTCTACTAATATGGTAGTTGACATGTAGTTGCAAAGTTACTTATAGTTCGTAGAATGTCTATATTCAACTATCGAAATAAAGTGTTACCAACAACTGACCTTGGATACCCAGCGCAGAGCTGCATTAGAGTTTAAAGTAGCATAACCTTTGGTGTCTCCATCAAAGTGCACGTTCCCCAGATGGAGCACACTAGCTATGATCCCAAAGAGGTGCTAGTATATTAAAGGAAAAGTATCTGTCTATGGTTAAATGTGGCATCGCCCATCATAGTTGCATTTAAACTGTCAAAAAATATTGCATTTTAAAAATTGCACTTCTCCTTACCTCAATGTCATTAGCATCAAAGTCAATGACTGACAATGCATTTTTAACAGTTTTCCAGTCGTTCTTGTCATTAATAGAGCTGACATTGGAACATTCTCCCTATTAAGACAACAAATGTATTTATAAAAACACTGCAAGTCTGATTCTACTTAATTTCACAACCATCTTATTCTGCACACCAGATTTAAAATTAGGGTTAGGGTTTTACCTGCACTAAATAACTATAACGTTTAGTGTCCTTCTCCAAGCCCAGGTGCCTCAGTAGGTCTTCCTCTCCTCCCTCCACCAGCTGGTAGAAGATATGAAAGTTTCTCTCACCATGGTTTTGGTGAACCACTCTAGACTTTTCCAGCAGGTAGCTGAGTATGTGGCCACCAACAGCATCTCCCTACAAAATCAAGTGTTAACCTTCTTTAACATGCAATATTAGCTATTGATGAGATGAAGTTAGTAAGGTTTCTATACCTGGCTATCAAACTGGATGTCCATATACTTCCCAAAACGGCTGGAGTTGTCATTTTTCATCGTCTTTGCATTTCCAAAGGCCTAAAAACAGATTTGATGAATGCATTACATACATAGTGAATGGTCAGATTCTAAGAATATTACTGTTGGACTGACCTCTAGTACAGGGTTGGACATGAGCATGCGGTCTCTCACTGTGTCGAGTAAGGTGGAACTAGGGCAGCTGACTGCATAGTACTGCAAGATCTTCTTGGAGGCCTCAGTTTTGCCTGCTCCGCTCTCCCCAGATATCAAAATAAAATGGTTGTTGGCTTCTGTTAGCATGGTGTGGTAGGCATTGTCTGCTAATGCATAACTGAAAATGACAAAAGATGTACAAAATTGTCTATTTTATTTTAAAATGCCTTATTGACTGGTTTGGCAATTAAGGTGTAGTTACACACTTACATGTGAGGGGGAAGTTCAAAGAAGTTCACTCCCATGTAGAGGTCCATTTGTTTCTTGGCATAGATGTCCAACTCTTTGTATGGGTTTACAGATATCAGCAGAGTACCTATGTAAGTCTGTGAGTATGGAGATGTCTTTTGATTTATAAAAGATAAAATCAAAATGAATAAAAACACTAATTAACCTTTGTTTTTCACTCACGTATATCAAATCCTCAGTGAAACGTTTTTTCAGATTGTCCAGGAAAGCTGTTTCACTGTTGTGGGCGTCAAGAAGCACAAAGTCCTGGATGCCAACTTGGTCTCTGGCAATCAAGGCTCCCTCCAAGTCCAACTGACCTAATTTAACCTTTCCTTTCTGCCAATCAGACAAGCACAACACTGACCATGACCCAATGCAATTTGTTTACACTGACCAAGTCTATAGGACTGTGTCATTCCAGATCCGTAAGGTTCAGAAGATTAGTTTTTAAAGCACAAAACAGGCCAAAAAGTCAATAATCAGTGACTCATTTCTCGTGAAATATTACTTATAGATGAAGAAATCGGAGGAAAATGGAATTGGCTATAATAATGCATTTCTTCAGCTAAAGAGTCAAGTGACTCTTCACCCTTTCATTAAGACTTGCTGTCATGTTGAGCCTGAGACCGAGAATCGGGGTCTAAGGTCTCTGATTAAGTCACGATCATCCAACCGCATAATCCCCTGCTGATGTTTAACTAAGTACTTTATAATGCTGTTCTCTATTGTACAGGCTTTTGTAATGAGATATCATCTGCAATGAGTAGACTATGTCCCTGTCCCTACGACTGACAGCTTTGCTTTCGTTATAAGAAACCCATTTAAATTGCATGTTGTGATTGAATTTCTTCCACAGAACACATCAGCAGTCCACACACTTCAGGCAGCCATATCTTCCAACTTGAGATCTGAGAGATACTTATGGCAGCAAAAATTGCATGTATTTCACTCCACTGAAATATTCCAAAGCCAATATCAATATCCATAATAAAGCAGGTTTAATCAATATCTAATCTCCATTAGAAATCTGAAAGTGTGACCTGTGCAAATGAACAGAATAAATGTAAATGAATTTACTACATTGTCCAAAATCATCTAGGACCTTAATGCATATAAATCTTTGGAAATCAGGAAGGGGTTTAATTTGCTCTAGTTACTTCCTCAGTTCAGTGTCTGTCAACATATTTCAGTAAAGAGAAAAGAAAAGTGCATTTCTCAGTGCAAGAAAGAAACTTTTGAGGCATGCATTAAAATTGTGCATTTTTAGAAGCAAGATATTTTAGGATTTCCATGCAGTGGTCCTTACTTTTTTTTCCTGTAATTTGTCCTCTTCAAATTTTTTTAGAACCCTGGATATTTGACTTTCATATAGCAAATTAGAAGAAGAAACTGAAAAGGAAAAAAAAGAACTAAGTCTAATCTAACGACTAGAAGCCCCCAAAATCTCCTCCGCCCCCCTTTCACCCCCATAAACCTCATTAGCTCTGAAAGAGGCCAGTTTTTTTGTCCTGTAAATTCCAAAGACGATGGACAATGAAGAAGCTTTTAAAATGCAGTCTACATTCCATTACACATATTCTCTCTGCATATCCTTTCAAAATTTATTCATTAGAAAACATTTAATGTCACACCGAATTTCACACTGGGCAGTCCCAGGACAATAGATGAGATTTGGCCTATTTGGGCTGGTGCGGGCTGGTTGGATGTAGAGGGGGAGAGGGCAAAGGAGCAGAAGAGGGAGAGAGAAAGAGGGAGATATGGAGGGAAGGAGGGACAGAGGAAGGGAGGGAGGGGGTTGCTTATATTTGTCTGATCTGAGAGCTTCTGAAATGAGGCCTTCTTGAGACAACAGGACAGACTAAATTGTGCTGTAACGGTCTGTGTCCCGCTGCTCTCTGAGACACTCATTTAGCATGCCCTCGGGGCACACAATGGAGGCTTGTTCTGAACGCCACAGTTATACGAACACCGTAATCAAGGGTGCTGTGTGTTCGGGAGGGGGGCGTATTTCTCAGATGGGAGATTTTCGTCCACCTGTCCGCCAATAAAATTTTCATCCCACCGCATGCACCCCTAAGTTGTGAATCACCACCCACCACCTCACATCACTTCACGCTCCCCACCATTTCATGTCCTCACCGACAACCCCAAAACATGCCCCTCCCCCTCTCCCCCTGCTTTAAGCCAAAGGGGCAGGTGAACAATATCATTGAAGATCCCCCATTTGAGATGTCAGAACCAATCTCAATCTCAGCATTATTGTGGAGACTCCCCCTCTCTAGTTTCTGTCCCCACATGGGAACAAGCTGAACTCAATGTCACATGAGGAACAATGGAAAGAGGGGATGCTAATGTTTATAGTGTGACACTTTCAGTGTGATAAGACTCATGGACATCAGCACAGGAAAAGCCTGTTCCTCTTCTCAAATGAGAGACGCAACTGAACGCAGTTACTCTCATATGTCTGAGCAACCTGTATGGTTCATATATAAAGTCAAAAGTTTGGACACACCCACCCATTCCTTATTATTAAATAAATTGTTTTTCCAAATTAATTATGAAAATCCTTAATTTCAAGCATTTGAGCGTAAGTCTTTACATCAATAGATCATAAGAAACATTCAGTCAAGCGCATCCTAACTTTTTTCAGTCAAGTGTGTCCAGATATTCTATTCGCATAATTATGTCGAAAACAAATCTACTACTAATAAAGGGCTATCTACTGTAATAGATAATTCCCAATCAATTAAACGTACTGTAAGCATTAAACAGTCACACCTTAGTCAAAACTATTAAGGTCAACCATATTTTAATGATTGCATAGCCTGTACAAAATGCAAAAACAAAATTGATCCCCAAAGCCAAGAGATCAAATCCCTTTTAAAGAAAATAAAGTATTTAAATCACAAGACTGGTCATCCCTTTGTCGCATTAGGTGCTCTCCAGTAAAGCTATTGTCTTATAATTAAGAGATGGTCCTTCAGCCTGGTCTAAAGTGTCAGTCGCGGCTGAGTTGAGATGACCTCAACCAAATCAGAGAGGGAGGGAAGGAGACAGGAAGAGAGAGAAAGATATGGTAAAGACATTCTACTCCTCGGCAGGCCTGGCCAAGAAAAGGAAAGACTAGACATAATGGGCAATAGTAGCACTCTCCTAAAGTGAACGGCAAGGTCTAGTTACATCTCTCTTTCTCTGAAGTTTTGACAGATTTACAGCTTGTGATCAATCAACTGGGTGACATATTGGATATTGTGCTACACTGTAGCTTTCACTGTCAACTGTGTACAGAATAAAAGCAAACAGGAAGTAGAAACTGAAAAGAGTATGAGAGCATGTTAATGGCCACTTTGAATGCTGAAATGTATTGCTTTCTTTTGATCTTTCTTTTGATATTTTCTTTTCATCATTGCTTTTATTTATATGCTATTGCTTTCTTTGCTGAAGTACATTGCTGGCCGATGTAAAGATAATAGCAGTTATATCAAATATCTATAGATACATGCAAACAGATCCTACCTGCATCTTGTAAGCTGATTGGTTCAGCCGCCGATCAAAATATGGAAACTAGTCGCATCCAGACCAACTTTGTCCTAAACAATCCTTTCACATCGAGTTAGAGCCAAGCAAATCCTACCATCCCAACACGTGCCATGGAACGACCTACAATTCCACTGTGAATCTAGAAATGAATCTTCAGCGAAACTTCTCTGAAAACTCTTCAAAAGATAATTTCAGTGTTTCTAACAAGGAATGCAAGCGGTTCAAGCTTAGGTGGCTCAAACGCGGAGAGGATGTCCATCTATTATTGCTGTGCTCTTCACAGTAATGACCCATGTTCTGGTTGCAAGGCCTGGGTATTTAATGATTTATGGACCAGTCAGGAGGGGGTTCAGAGAACCAGAGATCTTATTCAGTGCTTACCTAGGTGTCTACCACTGCGCTGGGTGTAACACAAAGATACAGAAACACGATCTGGCTAAAAGTGGATATCAACCCTTCCCCCAGTCATCTACCGCTGCTCGGTAAAACCAAACTTTACAACAGAGCGGCTCCTGTTTCTGATCTTTGATTAGGGAAATAGATTAATGGCTAATTAACCACCGTACATTCAATCAGTGAGTTTGAAAGAGACGCACAATAAAGTTGTCATTTGGGCAGCACTCCACTTGGCCACTTGAAGCCAGCTGGCTCAAGATTCAACCAGCATATGTTAGTCATTCAATCACAGCTTCCCCTTTTATTTAGCAGGCAACAAACAATTACTTCATGTGGTTCTTGGATGGACTAGACTTTAAGAGGTTTTAGACAGTGACTATTACTAAGCCCAACCTCATTTTGCCTTTGCCTTGTTATCTGACTCATGCTTGAGACGACTGACTGGTGTCTCTTTTCGCTACACTAATGACCCAAATAATCCAGTAGAAAAGATTGAGTTTCCTACAGCACTTGCCTTGAATCTCAAGTGTGAGAGATATACAGTGTCAAGTTTGACATGTGATGTTCAGTGTCACTCTTGCTAATTTTCAACAAGGTCCATTTCCATTAAAGTGCACTTGAACTTTATTTATATCAACTTAAGCCTGACTAAAGGAATATTCCGGGTTCAATACAAGTTAAGCTCAACCATTAGCAATGTATCCCTCGTTTAAAGTTACAGTGTTGCACTCACAACAGAAGTGAATGGGGCATTTTTTTGAGAATTTAAAAGCAGAAATGTGAAGTTTATGTAAAAAAAAACCAACACTAAGTCTTTTGTCAGAACTTGTGCATTATTTGATTTGTAAAGCCGTTTAAATCATTGTTTTTACAGTTGTTTTAGGGTTTATGGCATTGCATTGTCATGGAGATGGTTATTGGATATAACTTAAAAACTAAGTATATAAACATCAATCGATTGGCATCATTCACTTCTAATTTAAGTACCTCACTCAGTTTTTTTGAAGACTTTCTTCTGTGGAACATTAAAATTAGATATTTTGAGAAATGTTTTTGAGAAAAGAGTAAACTTGTGAAACTGGAATATTCTTTTAAACTTCAAAATAATTGTTTGCTTTCATATATGGCCTTATAGTTCGGTACCTATTGCAAGAAGCCAAGGCCATTGCACTGTAAAGGTATAGGACTACACACACCCTTCTATCCACAGTCATATTCACTTGTCCCATTCACAACCTCTGTTGTCAAGGCTACCTTCGCCCCCTTACACCACAGGCCCGTTCTGCTCCACACCCCCCTTTCTAGTAATGCTTGTCCAGCCTTAACAGGCTTTGTGCTGCCCACTGGGCCCTGATGCAGCACGAGACCCGGCAAATCCTATTATACAGGAGTCACAGCACTTGATTTTCCCATTAGAGATTCCAAGCGGAGAATAAGGGTGTATTATAACACCGGCTTTGCCGCGTTCCCACCGAAAGTCCCACCTCGCTCTCTCATTTTCATGTGCTCTTTTCTCAGTATGAGCTGTTTCATCAGTTTTTTTGCTGTGTGCTTCTTGGTGAACACTGAGCTAGAAATGACAATAACTAGAATAGATTAGGGTTGTATATAACAGTAATCATCATATTCTTATTGGTTTCATTTTAATTAATGGATATTCAGTAAAAGCTTCCAGACTTACCTTAGAACTGTCTGAAGTGGCTTTTCAATTTATAGACTCTCTACGTGCCCTTGTGAGTGTTCCTGAAGTATTCTTTATAGAGGTATTTTCAAACAAATCAACCAAAAGACAACAGTTTTGATATAAGCCATGGGACAACACAAGTCGTTTTTAAAGGTGTTCAATGAATAGCAGAGAGAAGAAAGCTTTCATTTACTCTCCCTGTCAGAGTTTAGATCAGCCATGACCTGCTGAAATGGCCAAAGGTCAAGACTAGTGTCAAGAGGTGACCTGATTGGTGACCCCCAAGACGTGGTGTTTGAACTGGAACTTTGAAGGTCAGAAGAGAACAGGAAGAATAGGAGGTGACCACTAACACAAGGGGGCTCACTCAATTGATTTGAGAGTTACAAATGTTTTGTATGTTTTGTATACAAATGTATGGCAAGGCACACTACTGAATTTTTGCTAGTCAGTGATGTTGGCATATAGATTAAGTTGTATTAATATTATTAATCACAGTGTAAAGTGTGATCATGTTTAACAAACACACTGAATCTTGTAACATGATAAGGCATTGCACAGAATTGATTTACCTGAAGAGTTGTAAATTCTTTACCCACCTCCTCTTATTCAGGTAGTTTAACCCTATAAAGAGGACTGTATCATATTTGATTCTCACATTTTAAGGCCTCTAAATTATGATCAAATTATTGCTCAAACCTTTGCTGAAAAGCCTTTTGTACACAACCTACTATATGCCATCTGCGATCTGACTGATAGTTTAATGTTTAGCAAGTAAAAGGCCTTGAATGTAAAAATGTGCACCTTCAGGTCATGTGAGTTTTGCTGTGATGTCTTTACTGATCTTTATAAAGTAAGCATAAGAATAAATGTTATATTATATTTTATCAAAATATATATTTTTATAAATATAATAATATTAATATTTACATTTTTAGATGAACACTTACTGGACCAAAGCAATTTAGGTTTACTTGATTATCCATGCATCATTTTTAGAAAAATCATGTTAAAATGTGAGTATCAAATATGATACATCAGGTTTTTGAGGAATGTTTATTTCTACATCACTCATCATTTCATTGCATTGCATTATATTTCTTGCCCCTCCACAATAAAAACAGATTATTGCATTTAAATATCATCCGACTTGGACAGACATATTATTGGAAAATGAGTGGCAATGGATATAATATATGCATTTTATGTAAGTGGTCTATTGATGATTCACATTGCAATCAGAATTTCACCTTACTCCTTGGTCATATAAATATCAGAATATCAATTTTGTTTTTACCCCATTTTTGTGTTTCACAGAAGATAAACAGTCACACATGTTTGAAATGTCACGAGAGTGAGATAATTTGAGACTTTGCTAACCTGTTTTAGATGCTTTCTTCATACACATACTTCATTCAGCAGAACCAACAAGTGTTGTTGCTAATCATTTCTCAATGGACAAAACTCTCCACCATGTGGTCACTTCTTTAAGGTTTCCTAATGAACCTTCTGACCCATCAGAGACAGATCTTCTTGAGACAATGCTTTAGGCTCTTCCTCATGGTGTGGTCCAGTGTCACCCTGGGTTTAGTCTGGGAGAGGTCATCCTAAAGGTCACTCAGGGTCTCTCATTAGTCTAGGAAACAGAAAGAACCAATGGAGGTTAGAACAGAAGAAGAATGACCTCACTCTACAAGTGATTGGGTTAAAACAATTTCACAAACTCGAACTTAAGTGTGAAACAGTGTTGTGACTTCTGTTTGTCAATTGAATAACCCTGTTTGTCAAAAGACAATCCTAAAACTGGTGGTAAGCTTCAGTTAAATATATAATATATATTGCATATATAAAAGGCTAGTTGTTAAAAAGTGGAAAAAATGATAATATATCAACCTATTTCAGCCACTAAATCTACTCTGCTTAAAATAAACTTCAGCAAAATTGACCTGTCTATAAACCATGGCTAATAGACAAAGCACAGAGTCCATACAAGACAAAACACCATCAGCGTAATACAAATACAAATAATTGCCGACTGCTGAATATCGAGATTATACTGAATGGACATTTCGGACTATAAAGATAAGAATGAAATGGTCTCTTCTTCACTCAAATTGTTGCGTTTTCTGTCAGCGTTTGACATTTTTTCACTCAAACATCGAATTTATACAATGAGCAGTGTTTCTGTGACTGTCTAAAGCACGTGAATATGATGCTTGCACACTATTGGTTAACCGTTGCTAAGCATCTAGTCATTCTAACACCGCGTCGTTTCACACTGCACAAGTTTGGCACCACAATGCGGGGTTAACACCACAAAAGCGGTGCTAACCCCGGGTAAAAAGCGGTGAAACCCTGCTTCTAAATTACAAGTGTGAAACGTTCCTTTACCCAGGGTTAAAAGCTGTGTTTCGAACAACGATAACACGGGGTTAAGCGCACTAGCGCAGTGTGAAAAGCCCTTAAGACTTTTACTTAAGTCATATTGAAATTGGTGACTTGTAACTTGTAATGGAGTCATTTTCGCAGTAAGGTATTTGTATTTTTACTTAAAGGGATAGTTGACCCAAAAATGAAAATTCTTTCATCATTTACTCCCCCTCAAGTTGTTCCAAACCTGTATGAATTTCTTTGTTCTGCCGTACACAAAGAAAGATATTTGGAAGAATAATTGAACCCAAGCAGATCTCACCCACCATTGACTGCCATAGTATTTTTTTTCCTACCGTGGTAGTCAATGGGGGACGAGATCTGCTTGGTTACAAACATTCTTCCAAATATCTCCCTTTGTGTACAGCAGAACAAAGAAATGTATATAGGTTTGGAACAACTCAAGGGGGAGCAAATGATGACAACATTTTCATTTTTGGGTCAACTATCCCTTTAAGTATGGGTTTCAGGTAGCACCTCTGCTAATAGGCTAAAAGGTGCACAGTGTCATGCACACAAATACAAAACACCACCATGGTAACACACAACACTAAAATAATGTAATAAACATTAATTTAACAACATAAGATGTAAAATAAATCCCTAATGTACATAACTGATAACAAAAATAATACGATTTAAATTTCAATAAATTAAAATCAAATGTGATGCGTCTTGTTTAATCTAAAATAACCTTGTAAGGTAAGCAATTGACGGGTTTTTATATAGCATTTTACATGGTTTTCCCTTTAACATTACAAACTCTGCAAATAGTGCATGCAGTCCTAGTACAGCAGAGCCACGGGCTTTAGGACCCAGCGCTTTTCTCTTTGGAGCGTCTTTTTGTCCGTTGCAAGTGCGCATTGATTGTAAGCATTGTGACTTCGCGATTTACCATCTGTAGTGTCCCATGTGGTTCAAGTCAATTAACGACACCGCCCGGATCACTTCCCACAGGATTTGAAACCTATATCTCAAAATTCAAAAAGTTTCCTGAAGTTATGTTTAAAGACAAATAGGACATTATTAAATTTATAAAGAACTGTGGAATTATTTTTTTTCTGTTTGTTGCCTTGGATTCTTTTCTCCACTATCTACTTATGCTTAATATAGTAAACTGTAATCTCACTATTGTCAATTAGACAATAATACCTGTAATTATAAGCAGCACTGTGATAATTTAGATATGTGCACGTAGTTAATTTGTTTAACTCAGCATTTCTAGGTTACAAATAAAATACTGTAAACGGTTTTAAAATACTTTACGTGCTCCTAATATCATAATTTGCTGTCTTTCATATTTCTTTCACACACAGGAGAGCTATTAACTCACTGCATGCTATTGCGTTTCCAACCAGGAGGCGAGCCTGTCATATCTGTGTGATGTCTGTCATGTCCAGCGCGCGCCACTCAGTGCGTTTTTCCCGCCGCAGTGAAACCAAACGACGCGGCTTCAGAGGCGGTTAAATCACGAGCAGTAGACTGAAAACTACAGCTATTAGGACAGAATATCACACAGAACCGCACGGAGAGGATGTCTCTTTATTTAGGTCTGTTCAAAAAACAATGTTCCTGCATTTAGATAGGTGAACAATAATATCAGGGAACTGTTATTTGTATTATTTTGCGTTGCCTATGGTTACAGGGGAACATGGAAATCACTGCTGTTGTTACACGTCTCTGGATTATAGGAGTTTGTCTTCGAGTTTATAGGAATCTATAGTCTATAAAACGATGACTCCAATAGAGACATAGGATTGTGTCTGAACTCGAAAACTTTGTTTTTATTTTTGTGGAAGAGAAGTTGCACCGGACTTGAAAAAGCGCACCTGTGGACTACCGCACAGAGAAAACACGGAAGAAATAAAACAAGTCTCTGAGGAAGAAAAGTATTGATTAAATTAAAAACACTGGAAACAGTAGGTGAGATGCTCTGACAGATAATCTGCGTGATTGTGGAGGCAAGGCAACAGCTGTCACTCAGAGCACGAGACCCCCTCCCTTCGTCACGGCTCGCGCTGCGTGTGCACAGTGCGCATGTCCGTCAAGAGCGAACCGCACGGACGAGGGAAATTTAAAAAACGGTTTTTTCTTGCGGGACAACAAGTGCCCCGACCAACAGTAGAGCTTTCCTCCGCCTGGTTACCCAAGATTTTCTATACCCCAGCACAACTTCAGCAGAAACAGGTAAGAAGCCGTTTATTTCGTGTTTGTATTAATTATTTTGAAATAAGTCAAGAGGCTGCGCACCTGTTTCGGACTGACATATTATACAGCCTGAATATTGATGTCTGACTTTAAATATTAACTTACCTGGTGTTTTGAAGAACAACTGCAAAAAGTTTCTCGTCTATTTGTAAGAAATAGTTAACGTTTTCTGTTAAATACAACACTAATGAGATTAAATAATGAAACGCGCGAGCAGACTGACAGGTAACGGTGACTGATGACGTCTGATGATCCCTGTTTAGTCAACAAAACAAAAATCACCTCAACACTGGATTCAAAATTTCATTCAATTTTACATAAAATAGTATCTTTTCTGTATGTATGTATATATATATATATATATATATATATATATATATATATATATATATAAATTAATCTTTTCTTTCCCCCTTTTTTGTTTTTGTTTGGCGTCGCTTATTAATATTCGCTATTCGCAAATTAATGTGTTCTTTTGTGTCCATGTGATAAACTCCAGTCAGATTGTTGTTTTTAAACATTTATCTCACATGTTGAAAAAGTCATATATTTGTACTATATGTAGCCTATTTGTGTTTTCTTGCCACCAAATGCACATTTGTAAAATAATTTTTATTCTCTGCTCTGCATGGTTCTTTTACTTGCATTTTAACTGCCAGAAGATGATTGAAAGTGGAATTACAAGCAGGATGTCGGGAATTCATGAAAACCCTGGACAAAGTCACCACACCTCTGCACAAGACTACAGGTAGGGGGTGATTTCCTTTGATGGCTGAACCCATTGCTTTTGAACCTTGAGAATAAAAAGATAATTTCGGGAAGAAGAAGAGCGCTGCTAATCTTAATACAATCTCCACCTTCCCTATTCTGTAAAATAAAGGTGTGATTTGAGAGGCAGGGAATTGGGGTTTGTGAAAAAAGAAAGGAGCGAGAGAATACATCATCTTTGCTCTGAATGGATCTGTCAGAAAGCATCAGCTCTGTTTACACGCCCGCTGTCGGCACACGGAGGGATTGAGGACCTTGGAGGGGGCCCCCACGGGTCACCAAGGAGAAGTGGCTCCCAATTAGAATGTAAACGAGGGCGACTTGAGCTGTGATAAACCGTGACTGTGTGCGCCCGCCTCCCCCTTTCTGTGGGACACGTAATGGTTTGCATCAATGAGCAAATAAAATCATTTTTTTCCACTTGTATAACTGCACCCTAATGACCGTAAACTGTACAATACACAGCTGGGTTTACAATTAGACTTCAGAAATGCTAACAAGTACAAGGATGTAGGCCCTATTTTCTTGACGATCCTAAATTTGAGTTAATGTGGCATGTTATGAATTCTTTCCAAAATAAACCTATCTCTCCCAATTACTGAAGTATAGTTTTTAAACCACTGCCATAATGAATACCATTATTCTTCTTTTCCTTTATTATATCTGTGCATCAACAGAATATAAGTCAATCTCAGACCTGCAGCGTAAGATGAAACATTTCATTCGTTTTCTCGGATGAAATGTTTCTGAAGTTACAGCGCAGCTGTTGTCTGGCAGTACAACAAATGGATGCTCTTGGCAACATTAAAATGTCGACTATAGTCATGTCAAAATCAGTTGATCTGTTGGATCTTTTATGCTTTGTTTAAATAATTTTAAACACTTCATTTATATCATGTAAACAGTTTTAAAATATAGATATAATATAAAATATATTCAACAAAACATGAGGGAGTCAAACAATAATCATGGCAATTACTTACATTTAAATATAAGCTTTTGGCAGACACTTTTATCCAAAAAAACTTACAGGGCTATCAAACTAGAAGTCTTTTAGGGTAACATTTATTCATGAAAACAAATGTTTCATTGCTAAATAACACTTTTGAAATGTTGTAGGTTAATGTTGGCTTACAAAACTAATACTGAGGAAACCAATAATTAAAAGAAGATATTTTGAAGAATGTCAGTAACCAAACAGTTAATGGACCCCATTGACTTCCATAGTATGGAAAAAAAAAATACTATGGAAGTCAATGGGGTCCATTAACTGTTTGGTTACAGACATTCTTCAAAATATCTTCTTTTGTGTTCAGCAGAAGAAAGAAATTCAAACAGGTTTGGAACAACTTGAGGGTGAGTAAATAATGACAGAATTTTAATTGTTGGGTGAACTATCCGTTTAAGCTATATAATGAAAGGGCAGAGAAATCCAATTTAAGTCCATTAAATAATAACAATCAGCAGAAACAGACTGATTAACACTCATCAGAAAGATGCAGGTCTCATAAAGCCAGGTGTTAAACTGTCCCATTCCCTTTACAAGGTGTCTTTTTCATGTCTTTGTATGGCGTTAGGAAGACATTTCAAAGCTCATGACAGTGTAGTGTTGACTAATCGTGTCTAAGGTTTCATATTTGCGAGTGTGTGTGTGTAAAGGATAATTATTCAGAAGCTCTAAACTGGAGCAACCAGGGTGCTCAAGGCCACGTCCCCAAGTTCTTCCTTCAATGCTGAAATTTATTCAGGTGGCAGACTGTGTGTGCAGTGTGGCTTGACCTCCAACTCCTTCAACTACCCCCTCCCAGCTACCCCCCTTAGGTACTGTCTGATGCCTCCAGGCGGGGGGGGGGGGAGATGGGGGGATGGGGCAGAAGGGGACAGGGGTTGGGTGGAAAGGGACAGGGAAACAGATGGCATCCTATTTTTCTCTGTTGTGTGAGGCCTGTCATTCCAGTAGATTAATGCAAGGGGTTGGTTAAAAAAAAACGGTAAAGACAATCAAGGAAGGGTCTGAGGGGGGGAAACAATAGAGCCACGTGCCGCTGTGCAGATTTGTCGTTTGGGACACAATAGGTGATCATTTTTCAATGGGGCTGGACCAACTGTTGCAGGCAACGTGTGCCACATACCCATGTTTCAAATGATCTCATGCGTTGTTTACATATGATTCAGCCAATGACAGTGAAGAAGGCAGTGGTCACCTGACCACTTTTAGAGGTTGGTTTAATGGAGAGGGGGGCACTGAAGTGTCCAGACACACAAAATAACTGAAAAGTGAGGGTTGTCATAGCGACCCCAATTATTGGACTGAATAGCGAGTTTGTAGGGAAGTCTGGAGAGAATTCAAGAGGGTTTCTCTGCTCTCTTGATGCTCAGTGCAAATGAAGAAATGGCCGAGTAAATAACCCTCCCTGCACTGGATTAGATCAGAGGATGAGAGTATTTTTATTTCTATTCCCAAACAATAGATTTACAAGAAGACTTTGCTCATCTATTCACAAGAAAACCTGAAAAATAAGAGTTAGTTAATGTAGGCGAAATATAATACCATTTAATATTAGCAATGACCATTGGAAGCATATTCAATCGAACAGTTATAGTGCATTTTGTGCTACAGTCGTTGTCTTATTCATTAATTTGTGTTTCAGTACTGAGTGCTATACTATGTTTTTGCAGACTCCTGACTACTGACCCTTCACAGCTGAAGGAGGAGCTGCCTGGTGATCTTCAGTCCCTGTCCTGGCTCACCTCTGTGGATGTACCCCGGCTGCAGCAAATAGGGGGTGGACGGCCCGACTTCGCCAGCTCTGCTCAGAACAGCCTGCTGGAGCGGCAGACAGGTCAGGAGATTTATACACTGTGTATAGTTAGCGTGAACGAAGGTAAAAATGCCAGAAAAAAATATCCTGAATTCACTCACCACATCTCTAGCATCAGGTTGGTTATCTAAGCTTAGCACCTTAACCAATGATTTAATTAAATGCTGTTATTTATTCACTTTAGCAATATTTGCCATTTTGTGCTCACTCTGAAGTTATGTCTTCCAAACCTTTAGACTCGGTTTCTTTGACCCAGTTCTTTATTTTAAAAAAATAAATATTTTTTTTTTTAGAAAGCTGTGCTTTAGTTGTGGATTGAATCTATGTTTATAAACCAAATCCAACTTAAACATTTGAATACTCACACTTTGCTAAATTTTACAGCTCAGCTGAATAGCATGACGGTAGCGGGAGGAGCAGGATCTGCGATTCATCTACAGAATGAAATGCAGCACAGTCCTCTGGCCATCAACAGCGTGAGTGATGATTCTGATTCAGCATTTCAAACTAATTCAGACTACGTATAAAATCAAGATCATTCAGAACTTAACAACCATTTGCAATTGAGCTAAAATAACCTTATGTTTATAGATTTGTTCTGTTGTTTTTGTAGATGCCCCAGTTTTCCCCTGGGTTTCCTTGTGCCACATCAGTGTACCAAACCGCCCCTCAGCAAGTGCTCACTTTCACTCAGGCAAACCAACAGGTTAGTTCAGTATTTTGTATGATTTGTAAAGACTGCTCAAAATAGTAATATTTAATATTATATAATATAAAAATGCAATTTCTGTTATATTCCTTAGTGTTCTCCCGGTGGAATTTATGGCAACTACAACAGCCAGAGTCTGTTTCCTCAGCCTCGTATTACTGCTCACAACCAGGACCTGCAGCCCAAGACTTTCCCTAAACCCATCTATTCTTACAGGTGAGTTAAAATTCACTGCACAACCTCTGAAAAACATAATTTTCTTGGAAGGGAACGAGATTTCATTTATTTCAAGTTGACTACATTTGATATCATCTATTTTCAGCTGTCTGATTGCCATGGCTTTGAAGAACAGCAAAACAGGCAGCCTTCCTGTTAGTGAGATCTACAGCTTTATGAAAGAGCACTTCCCTTATTTCAAGGTAAGGAATTTATGTAAAAGCACACTGGAAAGTAGATGGACTGAGCCAACAAGCCATGGAATCAAATAAATGTTACTTACAGTATATTGTCGATAACCATGTTTCACAGACAGCACCTGATGGATGGAAGAACTCTGTACGCCACAACCTGTCCTTGAACAAGTGCTTTGAGAAGGTGGAGAACAAGATGAGTGGTTCCTCCAGAAAAGGCTGTCTTTGGGCACTCAATCCTGCAAAGATCGACAAGATGGAGGAAGAGATGCAGAAATGGAAACGCAAAGATCTCCCAGCCATCCGTCGCAGCATGGCCAACCCAGGTCTCGAATCTCTTTACTATTATCAGTGCTAGGCAAGTTCATCTTGTATTGACAGCTGTTAATATAATGGACATCTTTATAATATTTTATACTACTAGACACTTCTGTTGATTATACTGGTATTCTGGTCATCAAGCAATATCTGGGGACCAGGATATCATAGACTTCAGTGTGGGCTCTTTTGTTTTTGGACTGTACACAATAATCTAGAACATCCTTACAAACACAGAAATGCACTAAGAACTACTAGAAACACCTTAACAAAGTGATGCTCTGACAACCACACACAACACTCTAGAATCATGGCAATGAATTTTTCATTACATTTAAAGGGATAGTTCACCCAAAAATGATTTACTCACCCTCAATCCATCCTAGGTGTATATGACTTATCTTCCTTCAGATGATTCCTTCACAATTGGAGATACATTTTAAAATATCCTGATTCTTCCAAGCTTTATAATGGTAGTGAATGGGGGGCTGTATGTGGAAACCCAAAAGTGCATTCATCCATCATAAAAATAATCCATGCTCCAGGGGGTTAATAAAGGCCTTCTGAAGTGAAGCGATGGGTTTTTGTAAGAAAAATATACACATTTAAAACTTTAAAAACTAAAATACATGTGGATTATTTTATGATGAATGGATGCATTTTGGGGGGCTTCCACATACAGCCCCCATTCACTACCATTATAAAGCTTGGAAGCCAGAATATTTTTAAATAATATCTCCAATTGAGTTTGCCTGAAAGAAGATAGTCATATACACCTAGGATGGCTTGAGGGTGAGTAAATCATGGGATAATTTTCATTTTTGGGTGAACTATCCCTTTAAGGCTGGAATACACTATACAACTTTTAAAATCGGAAAAGAACACAAGAGAACACAAGGCATCATCCACTTACCAACTTAGTATATGGTTACAGAGAAAAACTGTGCATCATACACTAAACTATCGCTTACTACCAGACATTCAAGTTGCTCCAGACACAACAAACTCACACAGAAGCATTCACATCATTACTAGGAGATGCATAGCAAGTGAAAACTATGTGCTCTAAAATCTACTTAAAATATCAAACATGTTTGATATTCTCCAACTTGATGGAATCATAGTCTGAACCTAAAAAAAAAAAAAAAAAAGATTTTTAGTGAATTTGTCAACTCCAGCTGCCCAAAATCTGCAGGCTTGTGTTGACTCCTTCAGACTGTAAGTCGGGGGCTAAACTCTGGTAAAAAGTCATGTAGTGTATTCCAGCCTTTATTTAGCAAACAAGCGACATTTTATCTAAAGCGATAATATTTTTTTTTCACCACTGTGCAAAGATGCATGATTAAGCTAGAGTAGTACAGAAACTAGAGCAGAATATTAAATGACAAAAATCTAGTTAAACTACAATCTGTCATTAACATTGTCCTGTTTTGTTACTTTTTTTTTTTTTTTTTACCAGATGAATTAGACAAACTCATTACAGACAGACCGGAAAGTTGCAGACAGAAATCCGTTGATACTGGCATGACTCGCTTGCCCAGCTGCCCACCAGGACCGACCCTTCCGATAGCAGCTCAGATGCAGCCCCAGCCAGTGGTCACTCTGTCTCTACAGTGTCTCCCCATGCACCAGCACCTTCAACTGCAGCTCCAGAATCAGTCTCGCTTGGCTCCGGCCTCCCCTGCTCCTGCTCAAACACCCCCACTCCACACCGTCCCTGACATGACAAACAGCTCCCGCCCCCAGCATCCTGCCAAGCAACACAGCGACTTCTACACGATTCACACTGACATGAATTCAGAGGTGGACGCGCTGGACCCAAGTATTATGGACTTCACATGGCAAGGTAAGCGTTAACTAGAAAATGATCAACTAATTCGTGTATTGAAAGCCACTGGATGTTTCTCCACTCTAATGTGATATCTAACAGACTTCTCCTTTTTTGATTACAGGAAACCTGTGGGAGGAGATGAAGGATGACAGCTTTAACCTGGAGGCATTAGGTACTCTCAGTAACTCCCCACTTCGGCTGTCTGACTGTGACCTGGACACTGGCAATGTCACGCCTGTGTCCAATGCAGGAGGACTGCCTTACCCAGACCTGCAGGTGACAGGCCTCTACTCTTCATACTCAGCCATAGATGCCCTTTCTAACCAGTACATGAACACACAAGGAGGAACAAAGCCTATAGTTTTGCTTTAATTGCACCCACAAGAAATAAAGCAAGCTGAGCTTTACTCCACAGGATCTATAAAGCTTTTCAATCCTATAGCATTTATGGTGATGTAACAGTGTTCGGTGGTGAAATTTGCATTGACTATATTGATAGCATTGAATGCATTGGATTTTAAGGGACCAAATCAGCAATTATGTTTTTTTTTTAGAGAATTTTCATGGTGAGAGAGTGTGATTTATAAGGGGTTTAAAGATTTTCTATAGAACAGTCCAGTGCAGATCGCAATACTGGCATTGTGGCCAAACATCATCGTAAGTAAGGACAGTGCTGCTCTCATTATAAACCTAATGCAAATTGCGAGTTATCACAACGCTAAAGGAACAAAGGAAAAATAACGGGAATTATGATTTTGGGTTTGTTGACAAGCTTTTTTCTGTACCATAAAAGAAACTTTTCTTCTCATTTTGTCCATTTAATTGTTAGTCTTTTAACTGTAGCTGTGTGTCTTTTGTTGTACTGTGATAGACACTGTATCTGCTCTTTTAATGTTTATTTATATTTATGAAAAGAGCTGAAATGGTGACATGAATCATTTTTTATTGTACATATCTAAATATTTCAAATGCAAGCAATAAAATTTCACATTCAGATTGAAAGATGTATTCATTTAACTTAGCTAGAATGAGATTTCAGCTGCATATACGCGACAAGCATATACAGTATGCATCAAACATATTGCAAGGTGGCTATTAATCTTATTAATATATTGCATAAATTGAATGCCACCCTGCAAATACTGTGTGGCTGGCTAGAATAATTTGGCAAAAACCCATGTGTATTTATAAGAGAAAGATAATTATTAATTGAAAAAATGACCACAACTCCAAGATGAAAACATACAATATTTAATGCATAATTATTTCATTTAAAAACATTCTGATATACAGTCAACAAAGACAGTCAGGCACTTAGAGTTTAGACTCTTGTCTTAATCTGACTTGTGTTTTAAAAGCACACAAAATCAATTAAAGGCAACAAATCTGATCAAGAAGACTTCTTTAATCAGAATAATCAGTTGAGCACAGTACAGCACTAGAAGGTACACATATTTATCCATTCATACAACCTGCACCTGCATTCATATGAACAGAAGAATAACCTGCAGTCACGTTAAATAAACTATACAAACAACCAAAATTCAAGCCATTAAATTATAAAGTGGCACTTATATTGATAATGCTTTATAATAACTCATTAATATGTTCTCACATATAACACTTAGCAGATTAATGTACATTCAATATGAATCGAAGTTTAATGACATTTCTAACAATTTGAATGTACATTAACAATTCACTAAGCACTACAGTATATATTGTAAAGCCATGTTTGCTGATAACAACTGTATGTTATTAGAAATAAAAGTTATTATGAAGAATTACCCTGGTATTTACACAGTGATTCAATTTTTAGTATATCTATAATACTGTTACTTTACTCTTATAATAGAGATTTAATACTTTTTTTATGCTTAATAATGGTTTCATACATTCCTGAGGAAGTGCCATACAGCATGAATGTGCGCTCAAAACATTGGATATTCTATGAAATAATGTAATATTCAGTCTTTTCTGCTTATTGTACATTCATATGTTAATTATCCCCACAAAACTGACACAAAGGCACAAACGTGAATATATAAATACTATATAATGGTTTCCCTCTCTTGAGAGTGAGTTTAAGGTAATACTCTGATGACCATGTGAGAAATGTTTCTCCTAACATGATCAATGTGAGCCACACACAAACAGTAACTGAGTAATGGACTATGTGATTGCTGGACATTTGAAATTGTGCGTTTAAAGCTACTGACCAATGATTTGATCCAAAAACTTTTTTTTTGTTTGTTTGTAAGCATTGTTTAATTATACAACAGACTCTCAAAAGACATGTCCTCTCTATGTGTAGATGTATATGATCAGCTGGTGGTGGTGGTGGTGTTGTCCATGGTTGCCAGCAGGTGGCAGACTTTGGCTCTCTGTGAGGGAGTGATGTTCTGTGCCATGTGGATGATGCAGTCCATAGTCACCTCTGGGTTGTCTTGGACTAAGCTAAACATATAGTGCAGGAAAAGTCCATGAGAAAATTGCTTTACGGGTACTTCAGTCTCCAGTTTTAAAAAGAGGTTTGCTGTTACAACCGCACTGACTGATTGGCAATTATTTGGTCACTGTGTTAGTGGTAAATTTGACTTGGAGTTCAACTGTTACTTTACAACAGTTAGCATTGGTTTGCTAAATTTTGTAATCATATCAGATTTGAGAAATAAAAACCCAGAATGGAGCTGAATGCAAAACTTGATACTTTGGCTTCTTTGGGAACTTTGGGAACTTATTTTTTTCTGAATCCCATTCAAAAGTTTGAGCAAAAGCAACAATAAAGACTTTTACATTGCCAGCTTTCTTTTTTTATATATAAAAAAATCTATTTTAAATAAATGCTCTTCTTTTCAACATTGTATTCATCAAAGAATACTGAAAAAAATATCTCAGTTTTCCCCAAAATTGTTATGAAGCACAACTGTTTTCAACATTGATAATAAAAAGAAATGTTTCTTGATCACCAAATCAGCACATTAGAATGACGTAGGAAAATATGATACTGAAGAAAGACTGGAGTAATTCAGCTTTGCTATCACAGAAATAAATTACATTTTAAAATATATTAAAATAGAGAACAGATATTTTAAATTGCAATAATATTTCACAATATTACAGTTTTCCCTGTATTTCTGAAGTGAATGCAGTATTGGTGAACATAAGAGACTTCTTTCCAAGTCTTAAACTTTTGAACAGTACTGTATGCTAATATATCTAATGAGAAAATGCAATTCAATGACTATTTGAAGTGGGAGAAAATTACCTGCGGATGTGTTTGAGAGCGTAGTCCCTCTTTAAGTATTTGGTGTTCTCTCTGATGACAGAACGTGTTCCATCCTGCTGTGACAGATGGTTTTCTAGCCACTCTACCACCACTTTGTTATTGTCCCATAGATATGCCTAAAAGATCCCATTATCAAACATTTACCTCACATGAGACACATATCAACTTTTTCATAATCAAGTTTGCAAATTTTAGTAGTTCAGATAATGATGCATTATAAGAGTTAGCAAATCTTGACTATACTGTCCACCAGTGTTATTTTAGTATTATTATAGTATTTATTAATATTTTGAATTAGCATTTCTTTTTATATTTTTAGTTTTAATTTTAGGGAAACTTTTAGTAATTTTGTTATGGTTTTTTTATCATTTTCATCAGTTTTTGTTACTTTAATTTTTATTTCAGTTTTAGTAATTTAATTTTTCAACTTCAACTTATTTTATTTCAAGGCAACATTACTAGTATTTTTTTTTTTTTTCATAAATTTTTTTCATTAAAGTTTCTCATCTAATATTTCTATTTTATTTCAGCTTTATTTCAATTGCCTAAATGTTTTTGATCAGTTTTGAGAGAGAGAGAGAGAGAGAGAGAGAGAGAGAGAGAGAGAGAGAGAGAGAGAGAGAGAGAGAGAGAGAGAGAGAGAGCAAAAACAGAAAAAAAAATCTTCCATTTTTGTTTTCTATTAAAGGGGGGGTCTCTAATGCTATTTCATGCATTCTGACTTATTTACACTGTTAAAGAGTTGGATTCTCATGCTAAACATGGCCAAAGTTTAAAAAACAAGTTAAACGTATGACGGAGTATTTCTGTGCCAAATCTTTCAGATTTCCTACATGTTTCGGACAGTTTTTTTCGAGTGTGGCCCTGTATTACATAATTAAAGGGTGGAATTCCTTGTATGGGCACTTCTCCTGGAAGAGCGCGTGTGCACATCAACCAGAGGGTGAGAGCAAGAGCACACCCATCAACGTGGTTCGTTCGGGTTACGGAAGCCATCGGCAACGCTGCACAAGACTTGCTCAAGAAAGAATTTATCACTTTCTTTTTAGACCATGAATCAACAATGTCACCAAAGAAGTGTGTTTTTGTTTGTGAGGGAAAGATAACCTTGCTTCCCAAAGAACCTAGCGTTAAGTGGAGCCGAGAGATTTGTGCTCACGCATTAGATTGATGCGCTCTTGACATTTGTCATTAAAATAACCAAAGAAACCGCCTTCAATTAACTATCAAAATAAGGATAAAGTCATGTCTGAAAGTTGCAATCACTTTTTTATTGGTTAAAATGAATGGAGAATAGCTTGTGTTTTTTCGTGGCTGCTCGAGCCCTCAGGATCGGCGCTTATGGTTTTATAAACAAGGCCCAGTTCTACGCTGGATTTACAGATCGTTTGAAACTGAAAGATGGAGCGGTCACAGCGATAAAAGATCCCAGTCATGAGTCAGAACCGCAGGTGGTGAGTAAAACTGCTTCAAATGTCTGTTTTGTTGCACGTATAATGAATCAAAAGTTATCCAGGGATAATGCAATGGTGTATTGTGTGTGTTTAAATACATTTGTTAAGCTGACCATTGAAACTGCGCATGCATGTCACTCTTTAGCTTTGCCCACGGCACGCCTCCGGGAGCTCGGCTGTTTTCGGAAAGACTCGGTACAGCATATCTTTCTTTTATAAATCTGATAAAACGTAAGACTTTTTGGAGATATGAAGGATGCTATACTACTCTATAGGTACTCAAGATTAACATGAGATTGGCCGAAACTGTGTGTGTTATGTACCCTTTAAGTTTACTTACTTTTACAGCCCCCTCTGTCTCCACAAACCAGCGGCGCAACATGGACTGTACGTGTCCATTGCTCAGGTCTTGGTTGGCCTGTATGATCTCCCCCTTCACCACCTCCTCCAACAGCAGTCGCCGCAAACGCCAGTAAAAGAATGACCTAGCGTTTTTCCAGTCCAGGATGTCCTGAAAACATTGGGTTTGGTTATTGTCAAAAAGCAGAATGGCCACTATATTTCTTGCATGGGTCTTTGATATGATCCGAAGCTATGGGAAAAAAATATGTCTTTATAAAAGGGTGTACAGTGACATATGGAGCCTTAAGTGCCTAATATTTGCCTTTCTTATGTTTATACCATGATGACACCCTTTTCCTGCATCCTTCCAGGAGTGTCATGAAGGTCCACAAACTGCACTGCCACCTGGTGGTAGATGGGAAGAAGGAACTCCTCTCTAGACTTCAGTTTGGCCTCCAAGTCTTTACGCTCTTGGCTTGATAACTCCGCCTTGCCTACGTGGAGTACAACAGTAAACCGTGTGTCACAGAATGTAGATATTCCCAGAGCCATCGAGAAAACGTGTGTGATTAATTGCTGTACCTAGCTGCTCAGCCAGGTTAGAATACACAGAATCAGTCCTTCGCATTGTCTTTAGCAGGTCTTTCTTTCTGAACTTTATCTCCACAGTTCCCTCGGCCTCCAGAACACCCCCTCTGGAGAGGAGACAGGAATCAAATAAGATCAGTGGGCAGAAAGACTTTAGAGTGCTTAAGGGAAGCTGTATTGACATGCTCACCTGCTCTCTCGATCTGCATAGAGCTCCATGTGTTGAAGGTTTATAGTGGGGTCGATAACGACCCATGATCCTCCTCTCAGCTCAGCATGAGGAGGGATGTAGACCAGTACAGGCTGGCTGAACTCTCGCAGGGCATCCACGATGTAAGAACCAAACTTAAGCACCTGGTCATACATATCTGACATACAAAGCAATCAATACTGTTCAAATTTTTTAAAGAAGTCTCTTATGCTCACCAAGGATACATTTATTTGATCAAAAATACAGTAAAAATTGTACTATTGTGAAATATTAATACAATTCACATCATCCTTTATTCTAATGCTGATTTGGTGCTCAAGAAACATTTTTATTTTCAGGATTCTTTGATGAATAGACATAAAAAAAAAAAAAGAACAGCATTTTTGGATTTTTTTGTAACAATTTAAAAGTCTTTTGATCCATCGCTGTCACTTTTGATCAATTTAAGGCATCCTTGCTGTATTTCTTTCAAAAACAAAAAAATCTTACTGACCTCAAACTTGTGAATGGTCATGCACATTAAAATGCAAACTAAAATATGAAAACCTGCTACAGTATATACCTTTCATGCCTCCAGAGAAGCCTCTCCAGTTGGCAAACACCATAAGTGGAAGTTTCTCCCTGTTGAAATCCTCAATAGCCTGTGCAGTTTTATACGCAGAATCTGGGAACCACACTTGACCGGCCTGCTGAAGGATCTGGGACAGAAAGGACACTTTATGTCAATACTGAAAACAATAAATGAGACATACTAAAAGCAAACACAATCAGTGCTTTGCAAAAATTCCAGAGAGATGTCACAGTCTGGGCCCAAAACATCAGTTAGGACTCTTACCTTGGCCTCCGAGTCCAAGTTAGCTGGATCTGCTGGAATGGCAACCTCAACTGTGCGGGTCTCCACAGCGATGACCCCAAGAGGAATCCCACCAAGCCTGTGTGACATTCACAGTCTCGCTCAGCTCAGAATATTCAGTTACATCAAATGTTTGTTTGTTTGTTTGACATTTGACCTCTTCGCTTGATGTTCTGGTTCTTACCTGGCTCGGCCTACCACCACTGTCTGTGCCCAGGTAGCCATCACCTCCATAAACGTACCATGGTCGAAAAATCCACTCTGCCATGCTCCTTTCACAGCTATCAACACAAATTCCAAAGAAAGAAAGGCTGAGTTTGAAGTATCAACCTGAGCTCCCATGCAGACAGGTCCAGAGTATGTGTTGAAATGTATGCAACCGATTGTGTGGATAATTTGATTCTTACTGGGATGGGGTCGTCCACAAAGCAGCCAACGAGGGTCATAGGGAGCTTTTGTGGGAACAAAATCGATCTCTCTCTCCACTGGATCAGTAGGAGGCATGATAGGGACCGGACTTCGATTGCTCTAAATTATAACAGCAAACACCAGTAGAGCTTGAGGTTAATAAATCTAACAAAAACATGCTATGACAGTCAATACTAAATATATTCTCTGCCCTTTTGTCTTTTGGACTAATCAAACCTAAATTACTTATAGCCTGTCAAGATCATAACTGGGTCATTTTTCACTTTAAATTCTAAACATATATATTATATAGATTTATTTATTGGCATAAAAAGTCACAAAAAGCCATTTTTGTGACACTGTAACATGTCTACCATTAACATTAAATTGATTTGATCAAAAACGCAGTAAAACTGTAATATTGTGAAATATTTTTACAATTAAAAAAAGTTTTCTATTTTAATATATTTTAAAATGCAATTTATTCCTGTGATGGCAAAATAAATCTTTGTCATCCTTGCTGAATATTTGACTTTTGAATGGCAGTGTATATCATGGTAGATTTTGTGCCTATTTATGCTGATTTAATTTGAAAAAAAAAAAAAAAAAAAAAACCTGGCACAACGACATTCAATACTCATCATTTTGAATAATGATAATCACAAACTAACAAACTTTAATTAGAATTTCAGTTACAATTAAAAATTACAGTAACGAGAACTTGGGGGATAAATGCCTGAATGTTATTAAAAAAAAGTCAACCTAGCTTCATTTGCTTATTATTGTGAATTATAATTTTTTTTTTTTTTTTTACTTTGGGAATAAATATGACCTGGATATGTTTAAGAATAGTCTACCTTTGGCATGTATGATAGCCACTGTAGTATAGTGAGCACCCCTTCAAAGTCATCTGGCACAATTGTGTGCGTCACTCCATTGTTGTGCATGATCTGAACCCCTCCCAGCTGGTTATTGGAGGTGTAGACTTCACGACCCAGCACCTACAAAAAAATGCATTCAGAATTAAAGAATTTAAGACTTAAATCACTGAAGTGAATTCATCGATCCTTAAGAATAAAGGAAACATAGCCCACATAAATATGACACTGTAGAGTGTAAGGTGTGACTGCAGATGTGAAATTCCACACCTTGTTTAGTGCCCCAGCCCCAGTCAGGATGATATGGGAGTTTTCCACTTGAATTACTCTTTGTCCTAGACGTACCAGATATGCACCAATTCCTATGGCACGACATGTGACCTATAGGAAAAATGAACACATTTAAATGGTTACTAGATGTCCAAAACATAGATACAATATGATATATTGCACCAACAACAATAAACATTGGTGTTTCATTCCTGGCATACTGTAAAATGTCTTATCATAATTATGAGTAGATGTTAGGTCTCACCATGCTGATGGTGATGACTTCCTTATAAGCCTGGGAAGTTTCTCCAGCTATGGTGCCTGAACCCCTCAGATTCTCCACTCCAAGACCCTCTTCCTTCCCTATGATGTCTGTGATGATGTACCTGAGACATTATTTGAACACATAAGAGCCGAAGAGAGAGGTTTTTTTGGTATAGGTCTTTCTGTGCATAAACCAGTAGGCTTACCTGGACTCGCCTCCCTCCTCTACATGGTGACAGTGGACGGAATTAGAGGCACTGATGCGAGTGTAGTCCTGAGGTGTCAGATACAAGTACTTAAAACCCTGCAGGGGCAAAACAGAGGAATGGTCTTTAAACAAAAGCTGGAAAAACAAAGCAGAAATGCATAAAACAAGATTTGTAAAATGAAAACCAGTGGTTTGATTTTACACCGTAACCCTTTAGATGCATTCAGTCACCTTATAAGGGTCATCAGGGTCGATCCAAGCCACCTGAAACATGTGGCGGATCTCCTCTGCCAAGCCGATACGAGCTCCACTATTGGCAGAGATGTAGATGCGTGGAATCCCCTCCGCTCTGGCTAACTCAGATGCCCGTAAAAAGAGCTGATCCTCTTGGGGCCCAAAAGAGCCAATCATATAGGTAATATCATTACAGATCACAATGATATCTCGGCCCTCTGGGTATTCTGGAGTCTTCATCTTCATCCGGAAAGCCACCATGCCAACCTAGAAAGGGAGGACAAACAAATGCATTTACTTTGATGTTGATTTAAATTAATAAATGAATTTCCATTTACAATCTTTTTTTTATACAAGCCAAATTATGGAAACGTTCCCTAGGTCTAATTGATGAATAGTGTTCCTAAATGGTCCATAGAGAATTATTACTGTATAAGTCAAGTCAAATTTATTTATATAGTGCTTTATACAATACAGATTAGATTGCTTCTAAGCAGCTTCACAGTAATAAACAAGACAATAACAGAATTAATGTTGTATTCAGCTCAATTTAGTTCAATATTAATTCAATTTAGTTCAATAACAATATGCATGTTGCAAAGTTCATTAGTTAAGAAGTAAACTCAATTTGACTATAAAGCAGTTCTACAGAACTATATAGTGTCATTATTCAGCTCAAGTCATTGTTCAGTGCTGATTCAGTTTAGTTTAATAAAAGTGAAATTTATAAGTAGTTCTACAGATGGCAATTGTTATTATCCAGCTCGATTCAGTTCAAGTATTGTACTCATCCAATAGTGTCAGTGCAGATAAATGTATAATATTGCTGAATATTAAGTGTCTTTTAAACCTCAACTAAGCAAGCCAAAGGCAATACTGGCAAGGAACCAAAATTCCATCGGGTGACAGAAACAAGGCCAGTTCTCCTCTGGCTAAATCAACAAACACGGTGTGATTTATGATTCCAGGCTACATCACAGGTCACCCTCACCTTCTGTTTGAGGATTGCGGTAACAGTGTACATAATGCCTTGGCTTGGAGAAAATTCCTTAAGGAAAATGTTAAGAATTCATTGATGCACCTCATTGTCTCCTGGTAGTCTGTTCATCTGCACAAGTCTCCCCTGAGAATCCAGGACCAGTTCATTACACATCAACACGTCTTTAGGGTAGCTGTCTCCTGGTCCCCAAAGCTTAAACAAAGCCTGACAACAGAAAAACGAATAATGGGGTAATGTCATGCCAACAACACGTCCCATAAACAATCACAGTGAGAACTGGTTTAATCTTAACTGAATCACCGCACCTGTCTGAACATCTCAGGGAAGTCATAGACGTATGTGGTGCCAAGGCTCTGAGCTTGGAAGCGTTTAGCCTGCAGCAAATCTTTTGTCACATATGGTACGTTGATTAGCATGCCGTGCAGTGGACCTTGTTTATCTCCGTACGACTGGAACATTATCTGGAGAACATGAATACATGTAAACACTGTGACACAATAAAACAGAGAATTTTTTTTTATTTTGTCATGTGAAATAACAGTAAATTGTAATAAGAAGACAGCTCAGGCATCTTGCTTGGATGACATTAACCTCAAAACCCTCTTTTCTAGCTGTGACCACCAGGTACCCAGACCCTTCTGTCATTGTGCAGTGGTTTTTAACCAAGGGGCCTCAAGATGATTTAAACAAGCATTAAAATAAGCCGAAACAATTAAAAATTATTTTATGTATTAAGATTATTCATTTTATTTTAATCCCTCCTCAAACAAGAACCATATTTTTCTTTCAAGAACCAGGGTTCGCACCGTTTGGAAAAACTTGGATATATGTGTAGATATAAGTGTGACTTCTAGGCCTGTAAAATGTATTAAATCCTATAACTCCATGGATATTTTTATACATTTTATGAATATTCATTTTTATAGTTATGCCAAGCTCTAAAATACTTAATCATGTAGAAATCATGAGAACAAAATATTTTTAAAACCCTTATCCTGAACCCTTATTCAATAAATCACGTCAACGGGAAAAGTCATATCATTCAGATTGTTGTGGACAATGGGACCACTGTTGTACTGTTACAACAGCAATATGCAAAGCAAATACTCACAAAGCAATCTACTATAATGAAAAAAGTCTGTAGTAATGTGTTCTAATCTTCTAGAATTGTTTAACCTCAAAGTTTAGTTCAGAGGACAGAGAAACAGTTTTTGTAATTTCCTAATTTACAGTCATGCAAGTACAGCTTCTATCTACTTGAATGGGGGAAGACTGAAATCCCTCAAGATTATGTTCAAATAATATATTTGAAATCAGGAATAAAGTCTGACAACAATGGTATTAACATTTTTTTTGCTCATATTACACAAAATAAATTTGTTTTTAGGATGGTCCAGCTAATGTGGCAGTCAGTAGTAAATCAGTTTCAGTTGACAAGAGAAAATGTGATGTATTTTAGAACACAGACATATAGAGATCAAAGCATATGCATGGCTTTGAATTAGCCATTGTTTCTGTAAGTTGCCTTATACCTAGACTTAATGACCCTGTGTTGTGGTTTATCAGTCTTGCATTCTCAAAAGAAAACTGTTTTGATGTTGACGAGAAGAAAATGGGCAGCTGAGAAAACAGTACAGAGTACAAAGCATATTGATAAACAGATCTATTAAGCAGCTGCTGTTGTGTCTGAGCTGATTTTCCTCTAAATAATGGGCATTGTGCTGCGGAACATTTTGTACTTATGTAATTATGATACTTCAAAAATATGCTTATTTGCTTCTCTTTCTTCATATCATTATTATGTTGAAATATACAGTATACAGTTGTTTTGCTTAATATTTATGTGGAAACTGTGATACATTTATCTTTTCAAGACAAATAGAAACTTCAAAAAAACAGCATTTATTTTGAAGTCGAAATCTTTTGTAACATTATACATTATACTGTCAATTTTGATCCATTTAATCCTTGATGAATAAAACTATTAATTTCTTAAAGGGTTAGTTCACCCAAAAATGAAAATAATGTCATTTATTACTTACCCTCATGCCATTCCACACCCGTAAGACCTCCGTTAATCTTCGGAACACAAATTAAGATATTTTTGTTGAAATCCGATGACTCAGTGAGGCCTGCATAGACAGCACTGACATTTCCTCTCTCAAGATCCACTAATGTACTAAAAACATATTTAAATCAGTTCATGTGAGTACAGTGGTTCAATATTAATATTATAAAGTGACAAGAATATTTTTGGTGTGCCAAAAAAACAAAATAACGACTTGTATAGTGATGGCCGATTTCAAAACACTGCTTCATGAATCTTCGGAGCGTTATGAATCAGCGTGTCGAATCATGATTCGGATTGCGTGTCAAACCGCTAAACTACTGAAATCAGGCGACTTTGACGCTCTGAACCACTGATTCGATACATTTGATACGTTGATTCATTGTGCTCCGAAGCTTATAGCAGTGTTTTGAAATCGGCCATCACTATATAAGTCATTATTTTGTTTTTTTGGTGCACCAAAAATATTCTCGTCACTTTATAATATTAATATTGAACCACCGTACTGCACTGTACATAAACTGATTTAAATATGTTTTTAGTACATTAATGGATCTTGAGAGAGGAAATGTCAGTGCTGGCTATGCAGGCCTCACTGAGCCATCGGATTTCAACAAAAATATCTTAATTTGTGTTCTGAAGATTAACGGAGGTTTTACGGGTATGGAACGGCATGAGGGTGAGTAATAAATGACGTTATTTTAATTTTTGGGTGAACTTACTGAACCCAAACATTTGGATGGTAGTGTAAATCCTTCACATATTCATTCTTCCTTAAACACTTTGTGTTATGCAAATGTGTAATTTGGTGTAATCATAATCCTAACAATGGCACTTTAATTAGGAACTACAGCGAATGTAGGTTGTACCTGTCCAGTGGCGAGGTCAGTGACCTCCTTGTATAGGCTGATGTCCAGATAGTAGCCGGACTCATTGGTGAGGAAGAGGCGGATGGGAATGACATCTCCGGTGGTGGTGAGGCGGATGTTGATCTTCAGCTCAGCCTGGAGAACACGCAACTTCCACAGACGACTACCGTACCGCATCACCATGGAACGGACAGACTCCTCTATCTGTAGGAAAAGAAGACAGAATGTAGCTTAGCAACTCAGCTCAGGAGCAATTGCAGTGGTTATGTTTTTGAATCTAACCTTTGAAGGGTCCATAATAACAGTGGGTACAAAATTGAGGAAGATGTGATTGCAGTCAGTACGGGTGGGTGTGTTACTGAAGGCCACCTCCAGCTCATCCATCGCCTCCAGCAACAGCCTCTCTCCCTCATTCTGCAGGTACTCAAATGAGGCCTCCTGCAGAAAGAGTGGAAAAAAAAAAAATGTGTAGGCACAATATCACAATAAAAAAATGCAACAATATGTATCGTGGATAGTGACAATATGTACTGTGTATAGTTCACCCAAAATGAAAATGACTGTGAGAGAGTTTTAGTTTTAGTTCTACATTGAACTACTATATATAATGATGAATATAATGTATAATAATGCAGTGGGGGAATATTTGATATTTGTGGGTCCTGATAATGCCAAATGTCGTATATTACCAGTAAAAAGTGGCCTAGAATATTTTAAATATATTTTGCCAATGACAGAGTGCAAGCATATTTGTATTTTTCTGTATTTTCAGCTTCAGAATCATGAATATTTTTATTCTGGTGTCACTATTGTCCTGTGCATTGGGTTACCAGCACCAAGTCCAAGCCTATTCATTTCCACCCCAAATGTAAAACCACATTTTTGTTAACCTTTTATCATATGTCTTAAGATATCGCAATAATATCGTATCAGGAGTTCAATATAGTGATATGTATCAAATCGTGACATGAGGGTATCGTTACATCTCTAGTAGGCCATACATAAAAATACCCTAAAAATACTGATCAACAACCTACACTTGGCATGTCATATTTCATATTTTGTTATTATATAAAATAAGAACTTTGGATTTTAAGTTTTACATTTAAGATCTATGCATTAGTATTAACATTTTCTTCTATTGTCATGCTCTATTGCCAGTTTGGAAGCAATTTTAGACAACGTACATCAATATATACACTACTGTTAAAAAGGTTTGGGGACAGTATGATTTTCATAAAAAGTTTTTTATAATACTTTTACTCATTAAATTGATCAAAAGTGATAATACAGACATTTACATTGTAAATGTCTTTTGAACTTTCTATTCATAAAAGAATCCTGAAAAATAAAATGCATCACATTTTCCCAAAAAAAGATAACAAGAAATGTCTGTTAAGCAACAAAATGAGCAATTTAGAATGATTTCTGAAGGATCATATGACACTGAAGACTGGAGTAACAGCTGCTGAAAATTCAGCTTTGCCATCACAGGAATAAATTACATTATAAAATATATTCAAACAGAAAACCGTTTTTTAAATTGTAATATTTTTTCTCAATATTATTGTTATTGCTGTATTTTTGATCAAATAAAATCAGCCTAAGTGAGCATTAGAGAATTCTGTCAAAATCTTTTTTTTTTTAATCTTAAAACTTTCGAACAGTAGTGTACTCTAAACAAGTATATTTTTGCATTAGTCTGTGTAATATGGTTCTGTTCAGACATTATTTTATGATTCACACCAAAGGTTAATCAAGCATGCATTTATGGTCGAGTTATGCTAATGTAATCACATACTGACTAAAAAACAGATAAGCTACCTATCCAATTTATTTCCCCAGAATGGAACATTGTTTCTGCAGATTACCGTGTAACTGTAAAACATGGTGCTAGCAATTTCAAGATTGTAGGTTTGATACTCAGGGAACAGACTGATAAACAAACTGATAACATGTACAAATTGAATGCACTGTAAGCAGCTTTGGATAAAAATGTTTGGCAAATAAAAGTACAATGAGACCTTGCCTTTCTCTAATCTACTAAATGTCTGTGAAGTTCCTCAAAGGTTTTACATATATATTAATTTATATTAAAGTAGGACATAAGATTCAATACTGTCTATAAGGAATATTGGTTACCTTTGTGATGAGGTCAGAATGGCGAATGATGGCTCTGATAAAGAAGCGATAATCTGTGACTTCTGCCCCCTCCTCCACGCGAGCAGCACCCAAGTACAGTTGCATCCTGTGATGGGCACAGGGAACGGCCGTCAGATCAAAGTTTCGCATACGATTCAGCTCAAGCTGGAAGGCCAGGGCAGGCTCCAGGTTACGGTAGATTCTGTCTTCATGGAACTAGAGAGAAAGAGGAAAATGTTCAGCTGTTACTCTATAATGTACATTTTTAAATGATCAAATCAACAGATGCATCACTTACTTCATCTCTGGCCCTAAACGTGAAGTACTTTGGGAACTCCCGCTGAGGGGGAAGAAAGGAATTTACAATTTCAATCGCTTTCAATCCCAATTGACTATATATTTAGGCAAATGCAATTGCATATGAGTATTTACCTTTTGTGCAACTAAAAATGTCACTCGTCTGATTCCATATTCATAGAGCAGAGCTTTCTGAAATAAACACAAAGAGACAAGTCAATGACCAGCTCACACAGCTAAAATGTCAACAATCTTTAAAATACTTACTTTAGAGTGAGCAAAGGCAGTGAAAGCTGTGACTAAAGCATCATCATCTTCAGTGTCTGCTTGTTTGATAGACACATTTATGATGTGTATGGGGTTTTCCTTCATGTTCTGAAAGAGTATATATATGCATATATACACTGAAATAAATAGTTCACCAAAAATTGTTTCACAAAAGAATGCAAGTCATACAGGTGGGTAAGTAAATGATGACAATTTTTATTTTTTAGGTGAATTTTTCTTGTCTGTTTCTCCTAACCTTGCAACTCTCCCCATCACAGAAGGTGGAACAGCCATCAGAGAACAGAGAACTCTCACACAGCGGATCCGCAAAGCGAAAGATCACTTCATCAAAACACCTACAATACAATCAAATCACAAATGAGATTGAATCTCCCATTTTGTTAATCAAACTCTCTATTTATAAACACAAAATGTGAAGTCACCTTTTGAAGTGGTCAAAACTATGGAAGGCGACCATGGCTCCCATCCTCTGACACGGGGGCGACAGCGCCCCCTCCAGGAAGAGCTCACTGCCTTGACGACGCATTGTTTGAAACTCTCCCGAATCATTCACAGGAACAGATAATCTGAGAAGGGGAGAGGATGGAGTGTGTATGTTTTTGTGTGTGTGTATGTTTTTGTGTGTGTGTGTGTGTGTGTGTGTGTGTGAGTGAGTGAGAGTGCAAACAAGCAAAAAAAGAGAATTAAGGGTGCCAATTATGGACACAAGCATAAACCAATGGCACTGCTTGTGCTGAAGGAAAAAGCAAAAATTTCAATGCAAAAAATTCTCAGCAATCTTCTTCTATATTCTTAGTCTGATTGAAATTGGATTATGTGGCTCATCTAAATTAAACCGGCAAGGTGTCAGGAATGAATTGGTAAACACAGCCCACATTTTCAGACTGTGTTGATTGGAATCACATTTAGGCCAATTTAGGCCTGTCGAATTACCCAACAAATTGACAAATTATGTGAGCCATTAAATCCAGATAACACAATTAAAAAGGACTGTCCCTTTGAGGCCAAATTTCTTCAAGTCATTAAATACTGTAAATGTATCTAGCATGCATTGCTGCAGACATACTATGTGATAATGCACACACAAGGCTGACTGGTTGCAGGGAGGAGCTGTACTCTACCTGTTCAAAGTAGGACTGCTCCCTCTGAAATGAGAGCAGGTGAGTGTTAGCATGGGATCGCCATCCTTTAACTTTGGATGTCTTTCTATCATGATTTTGTTAAAAACAAATTCTTAGTAGAAATATTTTTCCACAAAAAAAAAATGAATTCAAAATGGATCATTAGATCATTAGAGTGGAAAAAAATCTATGAAAACAGATTAGCCACCAAAGTAACAGTAAGGAAATCACTTTGCATTCAATGATAAAACACTTAAAGCTACAATCCTTAAGGATTAGTTCACTTTTAAATGAAAATTTACCCTAAGCTTTACTCACCCTAAACCATTTTTCTGTAACTTTTATAGGGAAGGTGTAGGATGTAGCGTAAACTGTTTGAACTGCAAGAGTTTTACACTTTCTTCGTACGTTGAATACGGAAGGCAGTGTGGCAGAAGCTAGATATTTTACTTTACAACTTGTTAAATAATTTCCGTGTGGAGTACACGTTTATGATGGATGAATGTGGATAGAAGCACTTTCAGAAGCTCATACACGTGGGTCCCGTTCACTGCTATTATAAAGCTCGAATGCGTCAGGATATTTATAAAAATATCTCAGAGAGTGTTTATCAGAAAGAAGAAAGTCATATAACACCTAGGATGGCTTGAGGGTGAGTAAAGCTTGGGCTAATTTTCATTTGAAAGTGAACTAATCCTTTAATATACTGTTCGTATATAGAAAACCCAGTTAATTTGATTCAGTGTGATTGACCAATCTGCTTTGACTTACATACAACTGTAAATATTTGTAAAAATATTTTGTGAATATTTTATATTTGAAGCTTTACTATTAAAATAAAAAGTAAAAATTACTCATTTAACTTCCATTGTGATATTTATCATTATTATATTTTGATTAATATACTACATTACTTTAGTCTTTTGATCAGTCATTCACAATGAGACCATGAATGTGTAGTAAGAAAGTATCAATTTTGACTTTTTGTCGACATACATATTTCAAAGATGGTAAATAATTCAGTGGCTATTTTAAATAAAGCCTTCAATAATGTGTAATTGCAATCTAATCACTTATGTACCTTTTTCTTTCAAAGCAAGTTGATCAATCGTAAACCACCCCAGTGTAAAAAATGGTGTGAAACCTGATTGCCCCAGTGCTGTGTTCAATATCATCTCCCAATATAGCTTAGTAAAAAGAACCCAAACCAAGCTTTAGCCCAAAGGGGGGAAGTTAGGTATGTACGGCTGGATCATATTACTTCATTAGGGAGATGCTAATAAATATAGAGCGTATTACGTGGGCTTGGGCATGGACTGGCTCGCTGAGGAGTTAGGCTCTCTTTCAGAAGTAAGAAAACAATGTCAAAATAAGAAAATAATTCTTACAGGGGATCTTATAGAAATATTCAGTCTAGGAAATATAGGTGGATTGTATATCCAGGTTAAATTTTCTTGTTATCTATTACACAAACAGTGTTGTCTGTTAAGCACCACAGCAATGAACTACCATTCATGAAGGTCATACCAAAACTTCAATATTTGAAAAAAGTTGGCCACAAGACTCCCATTGACTCTGAATTCATGGGGAAAATATTGGATATTTCAGCATTTGGAACATAATTATAAGCCCTATTCAGGATATGAAGATCTGCTGCTATACCTGTTTGGGTGGGATGATGGTAACATGAACTGGAAGTCTACTGCACATGTTCCATCCTGCAGCTGATGATGCTGAAGGCTGTTTAGCTCATAAGCAATATATCCCCTCCGTACGTATACCTGAGAAATTCCAGAGAAAGTTCATGGAAAAGTCTTGACCACATGTCACTAAACATTTGGGGAGAACAAGAAGAGCTTTACTGACCTCTAAGGCAGCCATGCAAACCACACGGTTGTTGTGGTAGAAGAAACTGGGCAAGACGTCAAAGATGGAGGTCTCAGAAAGGATGAGTTTCTGCAGATGCAGAATTTTTGACTTGTTATGCCTTTGTTAGATTTGTTAGAACATCAAAAAGATGAAAGTGTTAAAATGGTAAGGATAACTGCTTTACCTTGAGGTTCTCGGGACAGAACTGATGCCCATACATATCAATAGCTGATAAAAAGATGGATTCCACCTGGTTATGTCTGAGTTCATATGAGGGCAAATGAGAGGCGATCAACACCTGAAGAGAGATATAGAGTTGTTATGGTTAGTGTATTGCTAACCGCATACTGTGCCATATATATATGCTGTCGAAAACAGTTGTGCAGTTTGAAATTTTTGTGGAAATTTTTTAAGGGTTCTTTGTGACATTATAAATACAACCCGAATTCCAGAAAAGTTGGGACTTTTTTAAATTTGAATAAATGAAAACTAAAAAGACTTTCAAATCACATGAGCCTATATTTTTTTCACAATAGAACATAGATAACATAACATATGTTTAAATGGAGAAATTTTACAATTGTATGCACAAAATGAGCTCATTTCAAATTTGATGCCTGCTACAGGTCTCAAAATAGTTGGGACGGGGGGATGTTTACCATGGTGTAGCATCTCCTCTTCTTTTCAAAACAGTTTGAACACGTCTGGGTTTCGAGGTAATGAGTTTCTGGAGTTTTGGTGTTGGAATTTGGGCTTATTCTTGCCTGATATAGGTTTCCAGCTGCTGAAGAGTTTGTGGTCGTCTTTGACATATTTTTTGTTAAATGATGTGCCAAATGTTCTCCATAGGTGAAAGATCTGGACTGCGGACTAGCTACAGTATGTGGTTTGGCATTGTCATGCTGAAATACATGCATGAGCTCTCAAGTGGCCAAGACTGCAAGTGTGGGTATTTGGACAAGGCAAAGGCCTTCTCTGAAATAGATGTCGTCTGGAGGGGAGCATATGTTGCTCTAAAACCTTTATATACCTTTCAGCATTCATAGTGCCTTCCAAAACATGCAAGCTGCCCATACCGTATGCACCTATGCACCCCCATACCATCAGAGAAGCTGGCTTTTGAACTGAATGCTGATAACACGCTGGATGTTCTCCCTTTTCTTTAGCCCGGAGGACACGGTGTCCATGATTTCCAACAAGAATGTCAAATTTGGACTTTTCCACTTTGAAACAGTCCATTTTAAATGAGCCTTGGCACATAGGACACGACAGCGCTTCTGGACCATCTTCACATATGGCTTCCTTTTTGCATGACAGAGCTTTAGTTGGCATCTGCAGATGGTACGGCGGATTGTGTTTACCGACAGTGGTTTCTGGAAGTATTCCTGGGCCCATTTAGTAATGTCATTGACACAATCATGCCGATGAGTGATGCAGTGTCGTCTGAGGGCCCGAAATCCACGGGTATCCAATAAAGGTCTTCGGCCTTGACCCTTACGCACAGAGATTTCTCCAGTTTCTCTGAATCTTTGGATGATGTTATGCACGGTAGATGATGAGATTTACAGATTGCAGAACCTATGCCCATCTTTACTTCTGAGAGACTCTGCCTCTCTAAGACATCCCTTTTATAGTTAATCATGTTACAGACCTTATATCAATTAACGTAATTAGTTGCTAGATGTTCTCCCAGCTGAAACTTTTCTGAGACCTGTAGCAGGCATCAAACTTGAAATGATCTAATTTAGTGGATAAAATTGTAAAATTTCTCAGTTTAAACATTTATGTTATCTATGTTCTATTGTGAATAAAATATTGCCTCATGTGATTTGAAAGTCTTTTAGTTTCCATTTTATTCAAATTTAAAAAATGTCCCAACGTTTCTGGAATTTGGGTTGTATTTTTACTGTCACTTTTGATCAATCAAATGCATTCTTGCTGAATAAAACTATTAATTTCCTTTAAAATAATTATACTGACCTCAAACCTTTGAACTTGCTGTATAAAACTATTAATTTCCTTGAGAAAAATGTATTGACCCCCAAACTTTTAAACAGTAGTGTACATACTGCTTAAATAGTATTATTAGTATGGTAATATGCTATTTTGAACAGAACCAGCATTAACACATATGTGCATGAGTTCAACAGAGGTCAAAGATCACAGCCACTGAGGTTCAGTGCATACCTGTCTGGCCCGAAGTGCCACTTTAGAGTTTTCCATTTTACTGAGTTGTGTAAGCTCATTAAGAATGACCATGAGCTCATCAGCCAGCATCGGGTCGCGGCCACACAGCTGGTCCTGAAAAAAGGTGTTGCTTTTTAAATTAAATGAGAACACAATGAGTCCATTAAACCTAACTATGGAATTGAGTTATGTTATACTTATACTTCCTGTTCCTATTTTCATAACGACTGAAGGGAATCAACTGGCAATGCCACATCTTAATTAAATAAATAAGCACTGTTAAGTAGTTCATAAAGGATCTTACTATGAGCATGGTAACTAGGATGTTCTTCTGGGAGACCTGAGCATGGGAGAAGATGGACTCCAGTACTGGAGTCATGTCAGGCTTATACTGCTCTCTGAGATTGATGACACATTTGTCATAGTGAGCTGTCAGGGAGAGTGAGAGAATTATGTCTTATTAAAATGTGCCATATTGTTTCTGCACTTTATCTACCTTTTTTCCAGATTCTCAAAAACAAAAAAAAGAAAGAAAAAAAAGGTAAAACTTCCGTTTGCTCTGCTGTGATGGTATTATCAAGGTTAGAGTTGGACATTTACCTTGCTGAAATTGCATCTCCACTTGAATGTACCGCCTCAACAGATCCAGCACAACTGATTTCATATAGCCTCTAACTCCACTACGGTACCTAAAAATGATTAACAAAAAAAAAAAAAAAAAAAAAAAAAAAAACAGGTGCATATTGACATTTTCTGGTTAATAGAGTAGTCTTTGGTTATCTTACGATAACAGCAAAGGTAGGATCTATTATAGTGAGTCATCGGGCATTTCTCACCTTTGCACTAGTTGCACAATGCTTTGAGTGTTCATGAAGAAAATCTCTCGGTCTGCTTTCCTCTGAAGCGTAGCAGCATGGCTGTCAAGTATATTTGCTATCTGGAAAGGTGTTGATTAAAAAAACTGAATAAAAACTGAAAGTTGCTAACATAACTTTCATTTATTACAATATGTTTACTAAGTAAATATATCAAGTAATATAATTTGGTACATTTTATCACTGAAAGATAGTCCCAATTAGTGACAATGGTTCCTAAAAATATATTTGAAGGTTTCAAGTATTGATAAAGACTATTACACGTGACTATATGTAAAACTGTCAAGAGATATGAGCACAATCTGTTTCAGATAAGAATATTTATTTCATCACTCACCCTTTGGCTGGGGAACTGACAGAGCACAGAGGTAATGTTACTGGCATACTGTGCCATGACCTTTCGAATTGCTTTCTCCACAGTAACTGGTAAACGCCCTGCCACGCTGGTCATAATCTCCTGCAGTTCAAGAAGAGGCAGAGACGGGTCCCGAAGTGTCTTCATCAGAGTGTCGACCCACTTCTTCAGCTGTAAAGACATATGGATAATTAAAAGACTAGTGTGCATAATGTTTTCATGCTGCTTTGAGTCTGATCATTGGCTCAGTGCTCTCACTTTTTGACTGAAGTATGGCTCCGGCAGACAGTATCCATCCATAATCTTCACCAGGTTCTCCAGAACATTGTGAAACACCTGATGAAGCCTCTCCCCTACAATGGGCAAAGGCTCCTGGGGTGGTAATGCCTCAGTGTTCGGCTTTACCTGAGGGAGGAGACCAGGAATTAATACTTCTCATTGCAGATGGGAGTGAGTCTAAAAATGACACCAGTAAAGAAGCAAAAACTGCAGCCCCAAAAAGTATTTTGACACTAAAACATGCATGAAATAATATATTCAAAAAGCATTAATGTCACGTTTGTTATAAGGTGTTTTTTTTTTAAAAGTGCGCTTCAGCTATTATTTTCTTTACAATAATTGCCAATATTTTTTTTTATAAAGCAATCATATTCATACATTTTAAGTGTAGTCAAACTCCCAAATACATCTTTGGGCCATCCAACCAAATGGGACAACTATCATTTTTTCAACATTTACCAAAGGCGCTAACAAAACAGTAAGTGGATTTCATCATGTGCTTCATCTTGTGAGAAGCAATTAAAGATAAATCACCGCACCGGATGAATACAGCTGGGGTCATCCAGGTCCATTCGCGCCACTACACAGCCAGGCTCTAATACAGTTCCTGGTCTTTTTAAAAAGTGAATGCAACCGGAATGCTGGACATGCAGGGTCATCACCATCTTCATAACCTGTAAAAAGGAGACAAAATCAAACAACCACTCCAAATAAGTCAGTTAAAAGTAAAAATGTCCCCTGCATCCATCTCTGTCAGTCCCACATAAATGTAATTTCCAGTATATGATAAAGTGCATTCTGTAGAAACTGCTGCCTAGAAATGTAATATACTTAGCCTCATCTTTACCTCAATTTCAGCATAAGGCTGGGAGGCCAAAACATGAGAACCATCAGAGACCACATACTGCAACAGCTTTCCAGCAGAGGGTGACCTGAGTACTGTTGGATCTCGCTCCTTCTCAAACACACACGTTTTGTTACCCACTGTGATGCGATAGCTGAACATCATATGAAATAAACGTCAGTGGGTACATAAGTAAGTACACTGTAGTTTACAAAACAAAATGTCTGCTTCTCAAACCTGTCGATCTCCTCCTTCATGTAGGTTGTATAGCTGCTTCCACCATAGGAAAGTAGTAGACCACCATCACTGAGTCTATGGACATCAACTTCAATATCGGAATCATTCATTATGATAACATACGTGGTGGGTGACTGCCGTGCCACCTGTACCCCAGACATAATAAGCACACACATTCACATTTGTTAATCATAAATCACAAGATGATCAAATGTATTTCATAACGTGTGTTTCATGTTACCTTCAGGCAGAATTTGACTCCATCATAAATCAGATCAGCATTGAATGTGTTGACCAAACTAGCAGCAGGCAACACCTGGCCCCTAAAACATCAAGAAATGCATTAAAACACAGAATAGTATAGTGGTATCTTTAGGTTTTCAATGCCTTAGATGCTGGAGTGCCTGAGCAGTGGAGATACCTCTCCAGTGAATGCAGGAAGTCAGACATGCTCTTTCTAAAACTTGCATCAGCAACATGTAGAGCACCACATACCACCCCTAACATGGTGTCTGGCCTCTCCGCCTAAGAGAAACATACAATAAAGCAACATAAAACAAATGTCACTTTACCTTAATCACCTTCAACTTTCATTTTACATTGGCAGAAATCAGAACTGAGTTAGTAGAGACACTTTGTCTTGATTTGGGACAATACTCTTCCCAGGTTTGGGTCCTACCTGCACTTTATCTGCAATTAGGTGGTCCAGCCAGCCAGTATCAATGTCATTGTTCCTGAAACTCTCCGTCTCCAGTAGTTTAATGAGGTATTCTACTGTGGTCCTGAAATCTCCTCTGATTGACAGCTCCTTCATGGCTACCACCATGTTCCTGCAGGCCACAGGAACAAAAACTGAATTATTCAGCACAAAAAGAGAGCTCTGTCTAATTTTTTTCTAAAGAGCCAAAAAAAAAAAAAAAAAAAAAAAAAAAGACTGCTGATCTCAATGGACTCACGAGATGGCCTCTTCTCGGTTCTCGCCCCAGGAGAAACAATGTCCAAACTGAGAGTCTGCAAACTCATGTAAACCTCCAGTTGCTCCAACACTGAAGTAGCCCCACACGTTCTTACTGCTGCGGAAGTTCAGCTCCTGAACGGTGCCTGAACTTGGTTTAAAGCCCTTATGAAGACAAAAAATAAATAAATAAATGTATGAAGAAATAAACTGCTAAAGTAGCCTTCAATGCTCTAAAAGGTTTTAAAAACATCAAAGAAGATAATTAAGCAGGGGTAACTAAAATAACACCAATGAATGAATTCAGACAAGTAGTCTAGTAAATTTAGCATTTTTAGACAATTTTAGAAAATATACTCATGATTATGCATATACAATACTGTTTAAAAGCTTGGGGTCGGTAAGATTTAACACTTGTGAAAAAGTCTCTTAAGCTCAACATAGCACTGAAGCTCAATTTATATGATCAAAAATACAGTAACAATAGTAATACTTTAAAATATTATTGCAATTTAAAATTATTGACGAAGCTGAATTTTCAGCAGCCATTACTCCAGTCTTCAGAAATCATTGTGAAATGCTGATTTGCTGCTCAAAAAACAATTCTTTTTATTATCAATTTTGAAAACAGTTATGTTGCTTAATATTTTTGTCGAAATACTAACATTTTTTTCAGGATTCTTTGATGAATAGAAAGTTGACAGTACAGCATTCATATACATCATAAATATCTTTATACTGTTACTTATGATCAATTTAATGTATCCTTGCTGAATAAAAGTATTCATTTAAAAAAAATCTTCACCCCAAACTTTAAAACAATATTATACACAATGTTGAATCCAGCTTTTTAACATAAACCTGAACTAATTTCTCACCTCATCTGGGTTCTCACTGGTGATGCGTGCAGCTATGACATGTCCCCGTGGACAGGGGATGCATTCGGGAGATTCAAAGTTGATAGGTGTGTCTCCCCACGGAGCTTCACCGTACAGCAAACGGATATCCTTAATTCTGTAAAGAGGGATCCCCATCGCTATCTACAGAGAGAGGGCACCAAAAATTCATGATCAGCATTTGAGAATTATAGATATATTAACAACAAAGTATGAATAATTTTAGCAAAATATGATTTGTTCCTGCTACTTTGCAGCGAGAACCTCATTAAACAAACAAACAGCACTATTGGAGGGGGTGACTATATCATACACACAGCACTTTTGAGTTCTGTTACTTCCTGACAGCAGTATTTTGCTTTACCTGTAGCTGTGCAGCAGGAAGGTTGACATCAGCAATCATCTCAGTGCAGGGGTGTTCCACCTGTAACCGTGGATTCAGCTCCAGGAAGTGGAAACTTCCATCTTCGGAAAACAGATACTCGACTGTACCAGCACTCACATAGCCCACCATTTTAGCCAGACGCACTGCATACTGACACGCAGAGAAGAAAATTAATTGTGCATGCCAATATGAATAGCATTATGATACAGTTCCCAAAATCAAATGATGAGGATATGTGGAAAAATATTGTGATCTTTCATTAATACTGGAGTGCACAAGAATGTAAAAAGAAAGACTAGAGCATTTTAGGACAAATTTGTCAGCTTATGTTTGTATATATTGTATTTATTGTTTGCTGTATTTCGCACTGGCATTTTCTTTATCAAATACCGTAATGTCACCATTTAAAACATTTTTTTAACTACCAGTTTTGTTTGGCATGTGATGAATAAATGTTTGTAATAAACTTAAAAACCTTATTTTAAAAAGGACAAATAATTCATTTTAGTCATATTGCAAACACTTATTAAAGTGTCAGGGGCCAGTTGAATCAGATGTGCGGAAGTTAAAACTTTGCCTAGCTGTGGCATAAACTAAATATTTTTGTGTTGCTTAGTTGAAATGTAACTCTACATATAAACTAAATATTTATGGAAGTCCCTGACCATGAGTAACTATTGGAATAAAACAGCATACTGTTTTACCTAGCAGACTTCAGCCCATGATGATGTTGAAATTTACACTTGCTTACATATCAAGACAGAGAACATTTGGTAAATAAATCTTGTGGCTCTTCAATGCGAACCAGATCTAAACAGTGCGCCTCTGCATGCATCCCTCTGTGTTGTGAAATAAAATCAATCATAATAAATGTCATTTCCTATGTTTTTGTATCAGTATTTATTTATTGAATGTTATTTCTGAATGTTATTTGCATATAAGAACACCTATTATGTTTTTTCATTATTAAGTATTGCATTTCAATGGAAACTTATTTTTACTGTTATTTACATGAGGCAAAAAAGTAACAATTCTGAAATTTAAAGCATTTTAACAACTTTTGCTGACAAACTGGAAGGCTGCCTTTGGATCATTGAGGGTAAATGTCAAATTATGTGACTGTACATTAGAACTTACGACCTACTAGCTACATTGTGCTTTAAGGACAAATGGTTAAAAACTAGGCTCTAGTGTGGACTTTACGATCCAGTCTAAGTAAGAACCATACCCGGTGATTTTCACTCCTCTATGTTACAAGCCCTTAGTCTTAGCCACACAACCCCAAATGCAACATGGCCAGAAAATTTTCACAGATTTTTGCCTCACCCGCTCCATGTGCTCAAAAGTGGTGGTGGAGGCAATAGTAGCAGGAGCTTCTTCTATGATCTTCTGGTGGCGGCGCTGGATGGAACAGTCTCTGCCGAACAGAGAGATGGCATTACCGTACTGATCAGCCAGGATCTGCACCTCCAGGTGGCGCGCATGTTCGGCTAGTTGCATGATAAAAATAGGTGAACCTGGCACTTCAGTCTGCACCTGTAGCGAAGAACAAACAACAGAGACACCATGCATTGAATCCAAACCTGTCACTACACAGAATAATGAAGTTCTATCAAAATAAAACAAGCATATTTCAAAGTAATAACACAGCAGTATGTACCTGTCTGAAAAAGCTGGGAAAGTCTTCGGAACTGTCCACTTTTCGGATGCCTTTCCCTCCGCCTCCTTCTGATGCTTTGATTACCACAGGGTAGCCAATCTTTTCTGCACTCTAACCACAAGAAAACACAGTATTAGCAGGATAAAGGAAGTCAAATGTTAAAGTCTGAATTCTGCAGCAAAAACGCACCGCTAGTCCCTCGTCCACATCTTTAACACAACCATGCACATAAAGTTCAGGAGGAACACTGATCACACGACCATGTCTCTGATCTTCTTCTGCCCACTCAACCCTCAGACCTGATAAAAGACATAGAAGGAGAGATAAAGACAGAGATGAAGAGAGCTCGAGCAACAGGTCATGACATGCACTGGATCTCTCACCTGTTCCACTCCAGGGCAGTGTGGGGATGTCAGCGCTCTGAGCTACGATGGAAGATGCCACCTTATCTCCTAATGCCCACATGGCTTTACTGGAAGGGCCTGAAAAAGACAACCGTATCAACATCCTTTGTTTTCAACTAGCAAGGCTAAGCTGGCTAAACAGGTTATAGATGATTATGAGAAAAAAATACCTAAGAAACATATCCCTGATTTATGGAGGAGCTCTGGTAGTTTGGGGTTCTCAGAAGCATGGCCCCATCCAGCCCAAACGGCCTTATAAGAAGACAAAATCCATAATGATCATCAATAATGATGGAAAATACACATCTGATACCAAGACAGGTATTGGTGGGGCCGTACCTGCACTGGAATTCTTTTGGCAATATCCACGATCATCTCAACATTGGCATAGTTGTTGTTATTTGGGCCCCCAGGGACTGGCACATAGTGATCAGCCATTTTAATGTATTCTGGAGATAAACACAATTAACTTTAGACATAATTTTTTTCATTAAATCCAAATTGAAAATGAATGCCCAGTACCAAAGATTTATTAAATAAAATAAAAATAAAATTAGATAATATAATATAACTTTAATGAAGAAAAAAAAATATCTTCTGTAAACCTGCATTGGCTTTCAAGTCTTCAGGTGTGACCATCACCACAAAGCGAATGGTTCTCTCATTACGGAACATTTCATATGACCAGCGCCGAATTGAACGCATACATTTAACTGCAGCAATGCCATTATTAGCAATCAGCACCTAATGAGAGAGATAATTACATGAATATACATATTACATTTAAATCCTTTTTTTACAGTTATGTGAAAAGGAATACAACAACATACACAAATGCATGTCTCTCACCTTGTCTATAATGCGGTTTCCTCCAAAGCGAGTGACAAACTCAGCTGGGGAGGCAACGGTGAAATCTCTATGCACGTCCATTTTCCTGTGTTCTTTGCCCTTTTTCAGCAGATGGGGGCCTGACATGCTAGGCCTGCAGACAAAAAAAAATCATTATAATTATCTGAACATGTACAATAAATATCAGAAGGAAACCTGGTTAAGGATCCAATAGCTAATAATGTAAAGTCTACATGAATGTAAATGAAACATGTGGAACTGCTGAAACAAAAACATTTTACATAAGCCTCAGCGAGAAACACCAACAAGTACCATTTAAGCCAATACAAGCATATTAAATGATAAACCATTTTTAAAAAACAAACATACGAGGTAAGAATCCATCAAATCAGCATGATTTCTCAAAGTCAACTTGATCCGTCCATGTAAACAGTTTCTTTCTGGCCTCTGTACTCTCCACCTCAGTCAAAGTGTGCTATAATATAAATGCTCACACAAGCAAATCAGCCAATCACAGCTTAATGTGTTATCATAAAGGCTACAGACAGTACTGACTAACCCTGAAGTTCTAACCCCTGAACTAGAGCTAACTTCACACTTCAAGTCACAGACCCATGTTTTGACCCAAATGATGCATGCAACTTATAACACTGTCTTTACCATATACCATGGTGACAGATTAAACTAAGCAAATAATTGCTGATCACCTGCAGGATCACACTTCATTTCTTTTTTGCAGTCATCAGTGGAAACAAAACTCTGTTATGCTGACTGTGTTTTTTTAGGTGTGTGTCACTCAAAAAAGTCATTCTTTATAAGAAACTCAAGATAAGGCATGTTTAGAAAGGCACCAATATTACCATTCAGACCAATATCAGTAAGATGATATTTATTTTTATTTGGCCTATAATTATTAAAACTCTATAATATTTTGTCAAAATAAAAACAACATACAATATATAATGAATTTATAATATATTATATATATATATATATATATATATATATATATAAAATGAAGACTGGATATTCATTTTTCATTTGCATTTGTTATTAAATTATTGTTTTTAAAGATCAACTTTGAGTGTTAAATGACAGCAAAGATAAACAAGCGGACTCGGGTACGGTTCGTGGGCGAGTACCAGAGTTCGGAAGACAGCGTTCACATCATCCAAATGAACTCTAACATCAATCGTGCGCAACAAAAGTGCTAGTGTGAATCTCTAATATTGGCAGATAATCAAAACTATACCTAGATATTGTGCAGCCCTGGCATCTTTTTTATTTTAAATGGTTTATGATTGATACAGTCTTCATGAGTGGTCAAAAAACGTATTTATTTAAAACTACATAATTAGTAAAAAAAAAAGACCAATTTTTTGTAACTGCCTCATTTTGTGCAGAGTACTTACAAAAAAAAAAATCTGAAGAACCGCGCACGTCTCTCACAAGGAACGTCACGGCAGTGATTGACAAGCCAGAGGGCCAATCGTTTACGCGATGATCAGATGATGTATATTAATATTATTACTTTCAGTGCACCTAATAAATAGTCTTTTATCAGGTAGTAAAGACAGTTTCAAGTAATATTGCAAAAATGTATAAAACAAAACATCCTCTTTAGCACCTTTAAAAGACCCTAAAATAAAGTGTTACCACTATAAGTTCTGAGACTTCATGTCTGTTTTTAATTATCCAGCGTCTAAACTGCCCACAAACGCATTTGCTTTTACTGTAATCCGAAGAACTGGATGTGACAACGGGAGAAAGTTTCAAACATTGCTGTTATCTCTCCAGTTTTCATTTATTCTCCGCTCCCAGAGATTATATGAACTCACATTGCTAACATCATCAGGTTACATTACATAACAATTCATGCACAGTTCGAACAGTCTGTTTTGAGTTGTGCAGGATTTTGCTGAAATGCACTCCAAAACTCTATTCTAACACTACTGTGTACTTGAGAGAAACTCACATGCTGCTTTGTTATACTACACTGCTAGGAACAACAACAACAGAAACTACACCCCTTTCTATACTTCCAGTATGCTACCCTTGCCAAGAACATACTGTCCACTTACAAACGGGAGGTTCTAGAGAACAAAGTGCATGTTTGGTCTGGTACCAACCTCTTGAGGCACTGAAACCAGTTGAGTGTTTGCCCTGCTTCTCCGTCCATGGCGAAGTATCAGATGATAATGCAGATGAAGAAAAACAACAGCTAACACGTTTTATGTTCCCTCCCTTTTCCTCTTTCCTTCTCATGTCCCCTCCCCCATGTCAATAAAGACCTCTATTCACCACCACTTGTTTAAGAAAAACAAGCTATAAACCTAGTATGCAAAATCTCAGTTAAACTACAACAAGCTTCTAAAAGTCATATAACCTACAATATGTACAAAGATGTGTGCAACAGCACACTGCAATAAATTGCTGAACATACTCAACAAACGTCACCAAAAGAATAGATCTGTGTAGACAAATGTCACCAAAAGAATGACCTTACCTTTTGGCCTTTGAAGTTTCACTTCCATTGTGAGAAAAACAAAATATGTATGTCCTGCTCTAGATTATCAACCTTTATCCATTGGTTCTGTGTGAGTCCAGCCAATTGAGCCTATGTCAAGTAGGCGACTTGTTGAAGAGAAAAACAAAGTCCCTCGGGTTACACACAAATAGCCGGAGACCACATCAAAACATCTTGACCCAACTCACCCTTAAATATATGTCTAGGGTATTTTGACTCTGTTTTTTTACACTGAAACGCAATGAGAATGACTTTGAAAGTCAACATCAGGAGCATTGCTTCCATTAATAGTACTGAAATGTGCGGCATGTCACTTTAACAGGTGACAAGCACGAGAAAGTCACGTGATCACAGAGTGTGCTGAGAATGACCATATGGCTGTACTTCAGGTCCATAACTCTGTCCTGTTTGACATTGCACTCTTTTATGTGGTGCACAGTGTCCCCTACCGATATTAAAGAGCAAGTCTAAAGACTAGACAGCAAAGGTAACTAATAAAACAAGATAGTGGGCCATATTGAGGCCCAAAAGGGAACATATGTACCAGTCTTCAAGATCTGATTTCAAAAACCTGTACAGACAAATATTTCTTTCAAAACCAAAATGTCATGTCAACAGCACACCTGCAGCTTAAAACACCGGTCATGTACACACGTAAACAACAATAAAAGAAGCTCACCTCAAACAGGTTGATGGAATCGGGGGCGACAGCACTTCTGATGACATGGTAGGTACTGCGTTAGGTGTCTCTGTGCTTTCGGGATGAGGTTTGGTGGCCTGGCCCATAACCAAAGGCTCATCATCGGAGGAATTATCCTCAGAAGCTCCTAGAATAAACTTCAGTTTCTCTTTAGCCTGAACACCGGCACCAAACCTGGGCCTGTCGGATTTACTGCTTTCCATGGTAAACGTGTTGGAAACAGCTTCTTCTATGACTTCTAAATGGTCAGTGGGATCACTGGTGGTTGACGCAGGAATTTTCTTATTTCCTGCTGAGGTGCTTGCTGATTCAGGGTCCATTGGAGGAGACTGTTCCCCTGAACAGTTTGTGGTGGGTGTTTGTGATGGCATCTTTCTTACCCCATGGACGTCGATGATGCATTCAAACGGACAATAAGAGTAAGAGCTGACAGCCCATTAATAGTGATTGGACATAAATTTCGACCCTACTTGTAGGATGAGATGATGGTCCCTTTTATTTTTGTCTTGAGTTTTGTAAGTGTTTAACTGTAAAAGAATAAAGAAGAATCATGCCACAATTAGGTTATCAAAAGTGTGCACAACACTAGATGGCATCAGTGTGCAATATTATGATGCAACTAAAACACTCTGCTTCTCTTGTATAATTTTAAAAGCTAAGGTGAATCACTCATAGGTTGTATTGAATTTCTAAAGATATATAGCTTAAATAAGAGCATTGTCATTTTTACATGAAACAAAATTAAGCATTTAACTGAAATAAAATTCATTTAAGTTGGAGTACTAAAATAATCTAAAACTGAAAAAAGCACATAACAAAATTACTAAAATGTAAACTAAAATTAAAATGAAAACTGGAAATATAAACTAAAAGCTAATTCAAAATATTAAATACTGCAATAACTTAGGCTACTAATGATACTAAAAAAGCACTGATTAAGTGCAACCGTTTCAAACACTCTCCACTATGTCTACACACACAATCACAAATGTAAACAGAATCCCAAGCATTTAAAAAAAAATGTAGCCACATGCAAAGCCTACAGTTAATAATTAACATATTCAGTAAGAAATTCTCAACCAATTATGAAATAAAAGTTGTAGATACGGCATTAAAGATTTAGAAAACTGTTAGGATTTTCAAGAAAAGTCAAGCTCAAACCTTTGAAGCAGACAGTCAGTGTCCGGGCCTTCTCTGCTACTGGAATGTGTACACATAGTACTCGGTGCTCTTCTCTTTACAACTGCCCAGCTGACAGCCACCACACTGCCATTTAACAGACTGGACCCTGTGTGTGAGGGATCTAGGGGAAAGTTCAGCCATGATGGTAAGAAATGAGGGGGAGGGAATGGTAGTTCTCACAAACAACATATGAATATAGCAACAACAACATCAAAAGTCAGAACACGTGCGATTTGTAACCGAATAACCTTACGTCTCAGTGTACGGACACATTGGGCACAACAAAAAAAAAAAAAAACATACTGTGAACCTTAACCACAAGTGATTTCTACAGCCTACTGCTTTAGAGTCTAGGCAAACCAATGAAACTTAAAAATATATATATTAAAATACAGTCAGTGTTTCTGTAAGAACTATTTTAATAGGTGTTTGTCTTAGCTTTGACGACTGACACGGTGGTGCTGTCAACCGAAGGCTGTTATAAAATATTAATCAGGTCATGTTGTCGGCCTGGCTTATCAATATTAATTAAAAAATGTTACGTTCTACTGGGCGATTACCACGTACGTTAGCCTGCTTAATATTCATTATGTTAAGCCTCACCCATAGTAGGAGTCATAAAACTGTCTCCGCAGGGCAATATAAACAACATGGTTCAAAATGGGAGGGACTTTATCTGGAAAAACAAAGCTTACACAATTTGCCTGCAAAAATTACAGCTTTACCTGCAAACGAGTCTCCACGAAGTGTCACATTGTTCCAACAAAATACTGTAGCGTTATTTGACAACACACGGAAGTGAAGATTTTGCACTTTATCAAGTTCCTGTAATCACATTGTTCACTGGCTCCTGCCTACTCAACACTAACATACTGTAGTCGAATGCATCGTTTGCGTTACTACTACATATATATATATTTGTTTTTCCATACCTTGTGTATGGTTGTTTGAGTTTGTTTTGATGCTCTTCATTCGTCCATGTTGACGCGTGTGTCGTCATCGTATGACGTTTTCCATGCTGTAGAGGATTGGTTGATATGTCTTCCTGAAAATCTTTTTTTTTTTTCTCCTGTGTATTTTGATGACATTTAACCTTTTACAGTCTATGCATTTAACATATTAATACATTTTGTATATTGTATACAAAATTGTATTTCATACATATGTTATCTTTTAATTTTTTGCAATCATAGTAAAAAAATTCTTCCTGAAAAGGTTTTATTTTTTATTTTTTCAAATATCATAATAGTATTTAGAGGTGCATAAATTGTAAAATATTATCATTGTTAAAATAATTTTGTTTTGTTTGTTTTTTTTTTACTTTATTTTTTACAGGGGTCACTGAAAACACTAGATCATTGTACCCATGTTCAAATAATGAACCAAAACTATTATACTGGCCTATGCTTAACCCAAGGTTAAACGTGACTTAACCAAGGGTGAAGCATAGTGTGAAACACTAAACCATGTTTAAGTGGAGAATTGTCCCTAAAAAACATTATATAGACTACTTGCTTCAAAACTATTAATTAATTAACAATAAATAAATATTTATCAGTGAAATGCCAGTGTAACTGTTTTGATTCAAGTGGTGCATGGATCTTGAAAAATGCAAATCAGTTGTTAAAATGAATGAGCCATTATCATCAAAAGATTGTTCTCATTAAGACAGTACATCTCAAACACTTAAATGAGGAAAAAAAGGACAGGAGGCTCTGCATCGGTGTTCACATGAGCACTTTGTTATTGATATTCATACATGATGGTAATGTTATAGGAGCACAACAGGAGAGTCAGGTGAGCTACAGGTATCATACAGTATATACAGGCCAGAAATATTGGGATGATCAAAGCAGATTGAGAGAGGGACAGAGAGAGAAAGAATATTGCACAAACATACATCAAACTCCCAACTAGGCCTTCCTCTCTTTAACTAGTGTTCTTCCTCTCTTTCACTGGTGTTTATTCTCTATCAGTCTGCATGGGAAAAGTAACAACAGGCTATATCCAAAACAGATGGCAGTTTCTTTTAACTCCCACCTCATACAGAAGAAAATGGCACCAACCACTTGTGAGGAGACACTCTCGAATCTCACTAGCAGACACATTGGTTCAAAAAGGCACTGGACAGCTATTTCTCTCACAATCTCACACTCTCTCTCTCTCTCTCACTCTCTCTCTCTCCCTGATATTTTCCGGGTGGGATTCAGTGAAAAGCCAAGCGTATTTGGAAGACCAGCAGACAAACCTTTAAGTGACCAAGATTGACCTAAAGCAGCAGCACTAAAATCTAGATTGCGCAGCTTTTTGTGTGAGAGCGTTTTCTTCTACTCATAACATCCCATTTCAATATAATATACATTTGAATGGTTTTCGTTATTAACTGTTAGCATTAAAAGCTGTTAATAACAAGTCATTTTCCTTTCGAGGATATGAGAATGCAACATATGTACAATAAGAAATACATAAAATAATGACTAATGCATTTTATGAACAGAAAATAATCATTAAAAAAAATCATAGAACTGTTTTAACAAAAACATACTCTGACAATCATCTATTGATGTCTCAATAAAGCAATTTGAAAAAATCAAATCAAAATATGATTTTATATATTACTTTAAGCAAAAGCATATCAAGTGTCATACAGGGCCCGAGATAATTTTAAATAAAATTGCTGATCATCCTCAAGTCCTGAAATAATTTAATGCTATAATAAAATAATACATAATAAACAATCCCTTCCATAAGGCCTCACCTTGAGTTAAATTTAGCACATCAAATGGCCATAACTTAATGCACAATATGGTACCACACTGCAATATTTTATGTGGTATTTCACCATCCTTGCTCAAATTTCCCTTTTTGTCCTCTACTGCAAAAAGCAGAATAAAGTATTTGCAGATAATATTCAAGCAAGATCATATTGATAGCTGGAGGAAATCATCTCATGAATTTAGTATATTTAAGGGGGAAGTGATTTGCCACTAAAAACCCCATTAAACCTTTTTTTTTTTTTGCTTGCCATTTATTCAACTACATAAATAAAACTCTATAAATCCATCCCATTCTATCTTTACATCCATCTGTTCATCTTCTACAGACTGATCTATCTTAATATAGGCCAAAAGAATTCAAACACTCCTTAGACCAAAACAAAACAACCAAAAGTCTAAAGTACGCCAACATTAGACATGTCCTCCCTCTCTGTTTCTCTTGCAGATTGCGCAAAAGGTTGTTATAGGAAGGAATATAGTACATTTAAGGTCAAAGATGGAGCTTATTTCAACTCTTCAAATCAGTTAAGTATCAGAAAAGCAAAACATTTGTGGTGCAATCCATTACATGCAAACAATCTTGCTGTAAATTATCCCTTATTGGTAAAAAAAGCTTGAAATGAATGGTTAGAGATCGTGGTGATAGCATTAGCCTATCTATTTATCTGTCAAAGCAGCACAGGTCGGAGAAAAAAATGCCTTTGGACAGGCTAATTTCTCTTGTCATATAAGGCTTGGAAATTTTTTATCTTTTTCAGTTCTAATGAGCTTTAACTCCTGTAGACTTGCAGTAAAACCCGAGATGTCCCTTATTCAGTGATGTACTATTCAGCTTCATACAGTTATTTGCACGATTGGTTTGCGAGTAGGAACGAGATGTTCACGAATGACCTCCAGGTTACGCACGGCCTCTGAAGGGAACGTGCACGCACTGTCGGTTGCAACACATGAATTGGTTAACATCTAGATTACATAAAATCATACAGTATTTAATAAAGACAAGGCAAATGCGCCAGTAGTGTCATCTAACAACTTCATTTGGTTTTTTAGTTCTTTTAAAAGGCTATTGACATTTATGATTACAAGCTATGTTGCAAAACCTGATGGCTCATTGCAAACAATTTCACTACTCAGAAACTAGATCTACACTTTCTAACCACTGGTTGGCTCATTGCTGTTCACTGAAACAAAGAGGGTGCTTTCACAACAGCAAAGTGTGATGTTTGTATGTGTGTATTGGTGTATTGGTGTTTTTACATACACATGCAAGCACAAAATGAATCCGTCAAGACTCATCTCTTGTGCAGCAGCTTTTATATTCAGAAAAGCAGTGACCCTCCTCTTTGTCCCCAATCGCATCTCACTCCCATCTATTTCAGAGCCTTTGAGTTTCAGCGCTCCTGACTGTCCTCAATCAGTGTGACGTATATGATGGGAACAAGGCCCTGGCTGTCCCCCAGAGCACACAGCAGCCAATCAGAGTCTGCCCTGCTGAGCACCTGAAGCACATCACCTTTGTGGAAACTGAGCTGGCCTGGCTCTGTGGCAATATGATGACATAACGCCTTCACTTCACTGAAAGAGATGGAAAACAGAGGGGTGAAGAGAGGGAAAATGGGGAAACATATACAACAAATGGAAAGAGAGAGAGATGGAGAGAGAAAATCAAGAAAATGTAGAATTAATCAGGTATAGCAGTAATGTCTTTTCATTTTCAAATAATTACATCACAGGCACAGTATGTAGAATTTTCACCGCTAGAGGTCGCCTATTCAAAACAAAGGTGTAGCTTGATGACGAAGAGTTCTTGGGAGAACTTGGGAGTTGTTGTCTTCACCTCACAGCCAGTGGAAAAGAATTGGAACGGGACTCGGGCAGAAATCATGTTCATGGATGAGATTATTAACGTTACTGTAGCATGAAGCAGAGTGGGGCCAAGTGCTGTGGGAGCTGAATGAGGACACTGGAGCGATTCCTAATGAGAGACGAGCGCGACACATGTCTCGAGAGCAATGGAACTTTTATTATGGCACAGTCGCTGCTTCCGCTTATCATATTAGGTACATTTGAGTGTGTTTAAAATTATGTTATAACGTTACTCTGTGCGTTTGCTCAGCAGCTGCTGTGAGACACTTGTTGCACACTGCTTTAAGCTAGATCGATTTTAGAATATCATATTAATAAATGTTGGGTGGCTTGTGTTGATAAATGGCATGCAATTAAATACAAAAATATTGTATGATGGAGAAAATGCTGTATTACTATTACTAAAAATAAAAATGCATCTTATTATGCTATGTTAGCTACTTCACAAAATAGTGTTTTTCTCTGAGGCATGGTAAAAGCATAGCACTTGCAGAAAATCAAGAAAACTAGATTCAAACCAGACTAAACGTGTTGAGTTAAATAACAATATTTAGTTTTCTGTCTATAAATGTAACCAAACAGTTGTTCCCTTGTCTAATAAAACATGTAATGTATTAAAGCGTCTTTGGTGTTTCCATGGTTTCTACAAAATAAAACCAGAAATCGAGGGTAACGCAGGTATGACGTCACTGATCGGTATGACGCACGGACAGTCGGACATGTTCCTGTCCTGGTTAAAAATTGCTTATTTCTCTGGATTTAAACATTCTTGGAAACATTTGGTATAATGTACGTACACAAGTCAACAAAATAAATAACACTATTCTAGTGTTTTTTTTATATATATATTAATTGAAAAATCCTACATATTGTGCCTTTAAATGTGCTTAGACAATTACAGTGCTTTTCAAGGCAGCACTTAAAGGGTTAGTTCACCAAAAAATGAAATCAAAAATATCTTAATTTGTGTTCCGAAGATGAACAAAGGTCTTATAGGTTTGAAACGACATGAGGGTGAGTAATAAATGACAGAAATTTAATTTTTGGGTGAACTAACCCTTTTTTTTTTGACAGACTTTTCTAAGAACTAAAAACGACTCACTTTTTATGCGTTTTGGCAGTACATTAACACAACAATGGCGTTTTGGGGGCCTGAAAATGCAACTTTTAAAAACGGGTTTCAAAGTTCATTTTTTAAAACTATACCATTATCGTTTTTATGTAAACAACAAAAATGCGAATTTGTGAAAACGGTGACATCACGCACTTGTGTTACATGTTCAGTCTATAGGTGCATAGTGTTTCTTTACAAAGTGACATCGCCAACTACTGGCCTGGCGGCATAATACAGCGTTTTTAGTCGTTTTCACGGATCCGTGTGAACAGGAATCGTTTTGACAATGTTATCGTCTGTACATGAAAAACACAAAGAAAAAACTTTTCCATTTTAGTACATTGTTGTTGTGTACACGTTTGTTGGAATTAATTCATCTCAAAGTGCTAAAGTGCTAAAAGTCTTTTTATTTTATCTTTTTAAATATCTATTGCATCTTTTTGATCTTCTATAACCACCATTACATTACAAAGATGCACAGAATCAAGAGGCATTGATTCCTGTGTACAGATGACTCAAAACAAGACGTGTACTGAGCGTCATGACAGTGACAATGTTTGTGGAATTCATTTAGGCAGCCTAAATCAAAGCCTAAAACCAAAGCTTATTAAAAACTTATGTAGCTGCCATGCCAAGTTTGAAACACAAATTTAGTTATTATGTATTGTCTAACAACATTACCGAGGGGCTTGTCTCTGTGTTGGGGGTTTCTGTATTTGTGCTTGTTCAGTTGGGCCAAGGTGGGATTCTTGGCTTTGAGACGTGAGAGATTGTTGCTCTGCTTTTTTCCCCACTCCAACAGACTGAGCCACCAAATCCAAAACAGAACGGTCAAGACTCAACCAACCAGACGGCAATCTGAGAAAATATAGATAGAAAAAGTAGAAAAGTTAGCTGTAAGTTTATATTAAAAATACCTTTGTAAAAATTGATGTTAGCAGCTTTGTGTAAAACCAAATCATTGTTAAAAAGCCATTGAAGTTTGGCAAAAAAAAATAATGAAGCTTGGTGAAGTTGAAGGAAATGAAACCCAATTATGGACCAATATATATGTATATCAGGCCTTGACTGATGAAAACATGCTAACTGATTACTCTCCAACAGAAAGAGGTGGATGCTTGCCCACTCGCCTTTGTTTCCTGACTGATTTCTGTTCACTTTTCTCCATCTTGCTTGAGTTTCCAGCTCCAAACAGCCGCCCCCAGCGGAGCACCTCCCCTGCTCCTGCTTGGGCCTGAACCCCTTCATAGGCATCCTGACATTCTAGCTGCTTCTCCTTACTCTTCTTCAGCTCAGTGAGCACTGATTCCGGTGGACTTCCCATCCACGATGGCTTCCCCTTTGCAGCTTTGGTGGGTTCTGACAATGCTGATTGGTGGAGGACCCCATTGCCAACACTATTATTATTGCTACTGCTGGTCCGACTATGTTCCACCTGTTCATCCATCTGTTGAATGGCTTCGGCCCCCTCAACGACACCTTCTCTAGGAGGTGGATGGCTTTGCCGATAACTTTCAATGCCTTCTTTCCTCCTCTTCTCCCACTTCACAAATTTTGAGCCCTCGGCAGAGTTGTCGATGTAAACCTGTGAACTTTGCATCAGCTGATACCACCAGCCAGCTTGTCGGTTTCTCTGTTTGGCTCCATCTCCTTCTCTTTCTCTCCTTTTCTCCTTCTCACAATCTTCTCCAACTCCCTTCATCCTGCCAGCACACCACCCACCGCCCTCTATCTGCCCTGCGTCAATCTTCCGCAAACACTCTTTGCCAACTCCAGCCTCCTTATTCCGTGATTCACGCTCTGCTCCTGCACTCTTCCGCCCATCTCGTTTCGTTTTTAATGTCACTCCCTCCATCCTAAACCGACTGTCCTCGTCTCTCAGCATGAATTTTTCTCTCTGAGGCAGCATTCCCACTTCCTGTGCACCAGACTCCAACATTCCACAGCCTCGCATTAGCTGGAAGGTGGAGCGATCTGATTGGTCAAGGCCTTGGCGTGCAGAGCACAGCTGTTCTTTGCGTCTCAGGTGTTCTTCCCCTTTCTGTAGCTGGTGTGGCTCAAATAGCAGGTCAAGGTCAAAGGGCAACAGTGACAGCGGCTGAAGCAGCAGCAGTAACTCTTCGAACAGTGGCTGGCACGCCCCTTGAGACAGGGGTAGGAAACCCCATGGGTGGTAGTGTGCTGCTATGATATCTGAGGAACCATGTCAGAGAGAGAAAAGACAGACAGACACAAAAAAAACCCCACTAAATATTAGAATTATGCTGGCAATACAGTATTTGAAACCTACAAATCTTGGCTCTACATCACCATTTCTATGAACAAGCCAACTACTCTTGAACAAGACTGAAAGTATTTTCCTACCTTCATGTGTATAAATGTGATTGAACCAGAATTCCAAAGATCGCAAGCTGAAAAACAGTTAAGCCAAGTGAGCTAAAATTCAAACCTGGAACATTACTGCATAATAACAGAAAATAATACACTTATACCAGTTCAGGGGTCTTCAACCTTGGACATAGAGCAGAGAGCAGGGACACCGTTTAAAACTGTGCAAAACTGAGTGGTGTACTGGATTTGTAAGTCCAGCATATGATAACATGCATATAATACTATATTAATATATTTAAATAATTGAATACTCTAATAAATACTATTTTAATCTTGCATTTTTAATTTTACTTGCATTTTAATACACATTTTATTATAAAAAATATATATCATCTTTTTATATATCTTTTCCATTACATTAGGGGTTGATACAATTTTTAATGTTTTTGAAAGAACTCTCTTATGCACACCAAGGCTGTATTTAATTGATCAAAAATACAGTAAAATCACAAATATTATGAAATAGTTACAATTTATAATAACTGTTTTCCATTTTAATGTACTTTACTCCTGTGAAATATTTCTCTGAATTACTCAAGTCTTTATTGTCTCATGATCTTTCTGAAATTATTAAACTATGCTAATTTGGTATTTAAGTAACACTTATTATTATCACAGGTGAAAACAATTATGCTGCTTGATGGGTTAGTTCACCCAAAAATGAAATTTCTGTATTTAATTACTCACCCTCATGTCGTTCCACACCCATAAGAACTTCATTCATCTTCAGAACACAAATTAAGATATTTTTGATGTAATCCGAGAGTATCTGATCCACACATAGGCAGCAACGTCATTGCACCTTTTGACATCCAGAAAGGTAGTTAAAAACATGGTTAAAATAGTCAACGTGACTACAGTGGTTCAACCTTAATGTTATGAAACGACGAGAATACTTTTTGGGCGCAAACAAATAAATAAATAAAAAGATAACGACTTTATTCAACAATTTGAACCGTTGTCATACGTAGTGAACTCAGTGCAGGCTTCCTTGTTTACGTCCGAACGCCAACTCAGTATTGGCCGAAGCAGGACACATGAGCAGCACAACGCATGCATGTGATGCTGACACAGGATCCAGCCAATAATGAGCCGGCATTCGGACATAAACAAGGAAGCATGCACTGAGTTCACTACGTATGACAACGGTTCAAATTGTAGTCACGTTGACTATTTTAACCATGTTTTTAACTACCTTTCTGAACGTCAAAAGGTGCAGTGACATTGCTGCCTATGTGTGGATCCAGATACTCTCGGATTTCATCAAAAATATCTTAATTTGTGTTCCGAAGATGAACGAAGGTCTTACGGGTGTGGAACGACATGAGGGTGAGTAATAAATGACAGAATTTTCATTTTTGGGTGAACTAACCCTTTATTATTTTTGTGGAAACTGTGATACTTTTTTTTTTTTTTGTCAGGATGATAAAATGTATACATACATGTATGTGTGTGTGTGTTTATATATGAGGATGAGCTTTATTGTAAATTTGTTATGTGGCATATTATGTAACACAAATGTGTTAATCAGATATTACAAATGAAAGTATTAGACCACTGGATAATGTTTTATTAAGATCTACTAACATTCAAAATTACACATGAAGGCAGCGAGTCATGATGACTAGATATAAACAGTTTATGTAAAAAAAAAAAAAAAATGTATTTATCAGAAAAAATAATAATTGCCATGCAGTAGTGTTGTAGACCTCCTAGGGGTTGCTGACCCCCTGTTGAAGACCCCTGGACTAGACAAATCTGTTTTAAACAAGTGAAATATACAAGTTCAACAACAAGGACCCTTGAACATGGTTACTGTACACTGTATGAAGCAGAGTGACCACATCACAGAGTGAGACAGACAGAGTGAGAGAGATCAGCATGCTGCAGAATGCATAATTGAAACCAATGATCAAAGCGCTGTGTGTCTGAATGTAATTTTAATGGGAGTGGAAAGGAGAAAGTTTGCACAGGAGCTAAGATGACTATGTCAAGACCCATCAAAGCAAAAATGAAGCCTTTGAAGACTTCTAAAGACTTCTTGAATCACACTGCAGAGCTTTAGACAGCATGATTTCAGTTTCTGAGGCCTGGCTTGTTACAGTGCTGATAAAAATTATACACTGTCGATCTGCTCCAAAACCTAGTTAGATGCCTACCAAGACGCCATTTTAAGACATCATAAGCATACTTTTAATGCAAAAACTGTTCTAAAACTTAAGTAGCAAAATGTATTAAAAGGGCCAGTACTGAATGTAAAGACTGTTAAAGACTGTTGACTGCTAAGAGAAACTTACTGTATGCTCTCAAACGGTGCTCTCAGAATATTTATTTTTAAAAAAGGATCAAATAGCACAGATGAAACCAAGGATCCATTTTAAAGTCAGCATTCGCAATGCAACTTGCTTCCATAATGTGATGCATTTCCAATTGAAAAGTTATATTCAACAAGAAAACCTTCGAATCACACAATAAAGGAATGTTTATTAAGAAAATTAATTAAGAAATCCATTATGATTTCGTGTTCATGCTTTAACAAGCAAAAATGATGAAAGGTAAAAAATGTGCTTTCATAGGCAATGTGAAGATGAACATGATTAGAAAGAGTGAAAGGGAAAGCAGGGAGATGAAAAGAGAGCGAAACATGAAAGAGGCTTACTTTAGCAGGCCAAAGATGAAGGCATTGAGTCTCATACTGTGATTGGTCAGCTCAGAATACTGACTGACTTTAGAAAATAGACTGTGCAAAACTCGTGTAGAAGGACCTAGGACAGAAAGGATAAACATAAATCATTTCCTTCATCCTCATTCACATAATAATCTTAAATCATCACCATTCCTCTCATACCGAGTTGCGTGGAGGCCTCGACCACACTCCAGGGCTGGTTTTTGCGTTGTCCAATGATCAGGTCCAGTACATACGCTTTCAGTCCATCATGCAGTATCTCACGAATGGCAGGACACAGGTACTTTAGAATAAGATGACCCACATTCGGACTAACAGAGCTATTACCCAATTTGGCCTGTAAGAGAGAGCGAAAGTGGACCAGAGGGTACTGTCAATGCTTTTAATACCTTTAGTGAGACATTTGAACTCAAGTATATTGAGTTTAACACTGTTATTTCAAATGTAATGTTGTACCTTAACTCCTGCATCCCGACTGGTGCCAAAATGAGCAACTATTAGATCCACTGCTGTGTTTATGGCCTTCACCAAACCTAGTAGAAAAGGACATATTCTATTATTTAATTTATCTAATCAAATTAAACCCCAACAAAGAGTATGTACACATAAACACAGTCTGTCATGCGCTTGTGCAGTTCAGAGGGTCTCGTTGATGGGACCTGTCAATCTGTGAGATGAGAGGAAAGCAAATGGGCCATGTTTGAGTGAGCAATAATATCAGGAGACTTAGATCGCTTCTGCATTTTACTCACTAGGACACACTTAACATTCACTGCAGATTCATATGCAAGAGTGATGCATGTACTATGTTTAAGAGCTAAAGGGCTCACCACAACGATAAGGTTCATGTTAACCACATCAAGCTTTAAAGATGTGCTTGCTGGGGTTATTACATTGCTGTATATATGACTATAATGAGATAAAGGTCAATCTGGACAATGTTTAAAATGCAAAAATGATGTTCCACTGTTAGTGTTACTACACAGAAACAAAATCACACACCTCTCTTCTGCAACAGGTCTATAGAGATGGATTCATCAGTATTGGCATCAGGAGATAAGCAGAATTCCTCTGGTGGGCGCTCTGTCTGAGAGAAATAATCAGGCAGGAAGTCGCTGTAGCACTGCGGCAGTTGCCGCAATGACTGCCCTGTAAACAAAAACAGTATCAGTTAGATAAATGTAAACATACAACAAACAGATAGAGTACTGTATAAAACAGACAAAAGATAATGTCACTGTCAAACTTAAGTGCTCGCTAACTACAGACAAAATAACCTCCACCCCAGCCTCCTTTCCAGCTCCTCCCCCTAAACTCCCATTGGGTGACAGAAATTGGTTCAGCACCATTCAGTCTGCCGAAGCTGAGCGGTTGATTGGTTGAAGGGAAATCAAACACATTGCGTCGCATGACACGAGTTCCAGTTCTCTTGGTTTCCAAAGCACAAGAGAAAGAATGATGGCCGTCTTTACCGCGCTCCACACCCAGAGGGTTCTTGCGCCTGTACTCTCTCCATTTGAGTGCCTGTGGGGAGAGGTGGTGCACTGGAAGGCAAAATGGAAGGAAAAGGGGGGCAAAGGATGGATGGAATATGAAGAGAAAGAAAAAAGTATTGGTGAATGGGAAGTAAGATAGATGGACATACATACACAGGGAAAAGTAGCAAAAGGGAAAGAAGGGTAAGATGAAATTGTTGAAATACCAAAGTGATGAAATGCAAAACATGGGCAGAAGTGGAAACAGGAGGGATAGAAAAGAGAAGTTGTTAGCAGCAGTTAAAGGAAAGAAAAGCCAAGGTCTAAGTATGGAAGCTAAGGCTTTGTTCAGATAGTCAAATATATGATTCTTTTGGCCTAACCGACTGAGTTCAGATGCAAAAAAAAAAAAAAAAGATTTTTATAAAACTCGAAGCAAACCATATTCATGTTTTTGAAAGCAAAAAAATAATAATTTGAGTTTCATAACATGAATTTCAATTATAAAGTCATACAACACACACTAGTGTCTAGAACTGTGTCTGAATTCACTCATTTTTGCTCTGAACCTACCATTTGGCTGTCGCTGTGTCACACACACCGGTAAAACTTTCACTGGCTCTTCCTGCGGCGCTGGCTCCAGCTGTCCAAGAGGACTGAGACCAGAGCTGGGAAGCGTCGGCAAATTGCCACGGTGGAAACAGTGACTTCTAGTGGGCAACGCAGGCATCAGAGGACTCTGCTTCATCAGCGGAGGTGGAGGCGGTGTAGGAGGTAAGGGAGCGAGTTTAGGAGTCTCTGTACGTATGGCCACTCCAGGTGGGGTATGCTGGGGCAGAAGACCCGCAGAGATGGGGCAAGAGAGGGAACGTGGCGGCCTTGGACCACCTGGGGTTGGAGTGCATGTCGAGCAGGTTCCAGAAGAGGTGGGTGCACCTTGAATGCGAACTGGGGAGTAGCTGCCCAGTGGGGAAGGCCGCACTGTTGTAGGTGCAGTGGAGATGTCATGAGATGGCCTGTGGTCTTCTTCCGACTCATCTTCACCACCCTCAGGCACTGTAGCCCCTCGTGCCTGCATATGACTGATGTATCCGTCCAGAAGTGGAAGGATAGGCTTCGCCTGGGGTTTTCCGAACTGGTGCTGGAAAGTGAAGGGCTGAATAGGCAATGAGGTTGGACGTTGATCTTTGCTATAGCGAATTACAACCGGAGAGGAGTCTGTGGAGCTAGACAGGCCACCTAGGGGTAGAAAGACAAGAGATGGAGCAGAGAGTAAAGAGGGGTTGGAGAGAAAATAAGAGATATGAAGATTAAGAACAAAACATCAGAATCTATGGCAGAGTAGCATTCAAGACAGTAATGCAGACATTCACCAAATATAAAGCTTTATATATCATTAAAAATTAAATTAACTGGCATAGATACATATAATTACAATATGAAGCAAATTATCTGACCTGAATTTAAACCAGAATGGCTATGGCAGTGACACAGCATTTTAAAACAGCTGAAATAAAACCCAGCAGTAGCAATAGCAATAGCAAAGAAGTCAACAGAGTCTGATTATGAAACTGAAACATAATCATGCATATATAAAAAAAATCCAACTCTGTTAAACACATACCTTAAAACACTGCTCCAAACATTTAATGACCATATGAGATACAAAAACAACCAGGATATTATGTCCAAAACAGCCTGTTTATGAAGCTCCTCTGTGTACACCTCTGGGTATGTGTGTTTGTGTGTGCTCTGACCGGCACAGAGTGTGTGTGAAACGTCACCCGGCTATTGCGCAAACTGTTGGCTCCACATGCCTGAATACTCATATGTCAGAGCTCTTAGTACACTGCTGTACTCAGTCACAGCCAGCAGGGGCAGCAGAGCATTAAGGAGAATTAACATCCACTGCAGTAACACAACACAAGCTAACCTGTCTGCCTATTTCTCTTACTTTTTCAAACCCTTTAACCTAATTATTAAACAACTCTCAACTCTTGCACTGCTTGTGCTACAGACATTAATTCCTCAAATAATGCAGTTTGAAGAAGATAGTTACTTTCCTAAGCTATTACTATTACTTATCTCAGATATCAGACTTGAATTTCACTTGGCAGACTATAAAATAGCTTAAAGCCTATACAATACATACATAAAATAATTTTTTTTTACCCAAACACAATCATATTTAATTTTCCCTTATGTTGTTCCAAACCCACATGACATTCATTCCTCCACAGAAAGAGATTTTGGAGATATTTTTGTATTAAATGGAGGAAAGTCATATGGCTTTGGAATGACATGAGGAGTAAACGATTACTGAATTTACATTTTGGGTCCAAAGTATCATAGTATCTAGAAGACCAGAATATCAGAAATGTTGGGTAGGCTATTTTGACTTGGGACAGTAAGAAACCATCAAGAACTTCTTAGTAATACTTTACCAACCACCCAGAACAACCTAGTAACCACAGATAAAAGTGCTAAAAACCCATCTTAACAGCAGCCTAGCAACTTGCCCAAGAGGAAACAGTGGTACATTTATGTTTTTAACAGATGCTAACCAAATTGGCTTGGACAATAAAGCAAAAAATTGTGTTAAGGGCAATCACTAAGAATACACAACTGTTTACTAGCTAGGTCTAAAATGCTAGAGAATTGTTCACAGTTATGTAGCTACTCGTTACCCAAGCAACAAATAGTCAAGAAGAGTCCCAAAATCAACCAAGAACCTATTGTGTAACTACAAACAAGTTAATCCACAAAACAACACAAAATAAAAAAGCTTTTACAAACAACACAATTTAACTATCCTCTTTTTTAGAAGATATTGTGGAAAACTTCTTCTTACCTTCTGCTTTGGTTCGAGTCTGTTCACAGCTCCCCTGACTATGGCATCGAGTGAGTGGTGGCAAACTGTGGCTCTGACCCTGCGGAAGGCCTTCCAGGATGGGCGAGAACTCTCCAGAAGAGTGAGAGTGTGTGGACGTGGCCTCTATGCCACCCCTCTGTGAAGGTGACCCTCCAGTTCTCCTCTTATTTCTTGCTATTTCCGCAAAAGAAGTGACACGTGGTGGAGGTGGCGGGCTTGGAGCTGCACTCTCACTGAGCCGAACAGGGCAGCTGAGCATGCGTTCCAAGGATCCAAGGCGAGGAGATGGAGACTTGTCCAGGTTACGATCGTAGCTGCGAGAACGAGGTCGACCACTCCCCGAAGCACCAACTGAATTGCAGGCTGTCATAGGTGGGGAGATGTTGATATACACCTGCCCCTCAATTACATTCTCATGGGTAGAGTCAATCTCAGTTGGATCCTTTTCTGCATTCTGGTAAAAGAAAAGAAATAGAAAGTAAAGGTAGGAAGTAACTAGAAACAAAATAAGAAGATACAACATGCAAGGTAGTGTAATATTGCTAAGGAGTACAGAATGAGGCATGGCACGAAATGCTAAATACAAGTCAACAACAAATGAAGTAAATAATATACCAGCTCTGCATATTCCTCTTCTTCATCCTCTTTCATTTGTTGAAATAGGTAGTACTCTGTTGGCTGAGTGGGACTTCCTTTGCTGTGCTCATCTGAGCAGCTTGTGACCGATGATCCCACCGGACTGGGAGAGGACTGGGAAGAAAGGTCACACGTCACAAGCTTGTAGTAATTCTGCGTTGCTACGACCAAGCGAGCTTGGCTTTGAAGACACGAAGTGAGGTCATTGGCAGAGGTTTCATCAGAGGACAGTCCCTCACTTCCAAGGAGGTTGTGGTATGAGTTACAGTTGGCATCTACTTCAATAGTGGCACCTTGTGGCTGAGATACAGAGGAAGAGTTTGCATGTTCTTGAGTGGCTGAAGGATGCTGAGGGGGTTCGATTGGCGAAGTGTGTAAGTCCAGGTAGAAAGCTCCACGTCCACTGCTACATTCTGTCCCGCACATCCCAATGAGCTCAGACACAGATGAGCCACAGGACTGCTCATCAGAACTATTGATATTGAGCAATGGCTTGGCCGGGACAACATTGTTCATTTTGTTGTAAATCGTGCTGAAGTTAACCAGCACTCCATCCGAGCTATTGCAGGAAGAATCACTACCGTAGCCCTGGTGACACTCAGAAAATGATTCCTGAAAATGTTCAGGGTATGGCTGAGAAAGGTTGCAACAGGAGCAGTGCGGTGCTGCCAGACTGGAACACTCTGAGCTTCCTCTACCGCCCTGCATGGACTGGTCTTCATAATCATCATCCTCACCCCATTCTTGATCACCACAGTCCATTGAAAGGGTGGAACCACTGCTTCCGTGGCGCCGCTGGCTATCTAATCTCAGCAAGTTCAGGCCCTCCATGTGAGTAGACAAATCAAAAGTCCCACCTATTGTATGGTCTCTGCTCTCTGCTTCCCCACTAGGCCCATTTGTAGAACACCACTGTTTTTCTGTAGACCCATGCAAGAGAAAAGGTTCAGCGGTGAACCCAAGGTCATGTAGATGGAAAGGTGGCAAGTCTTCATTTGCAAGCACTGAATTTGAGATTTCATGCAAATTTCCATGCAGGTGAAAAGAGGAGTCTTCCAAATATCCATTCAGATTGTCTTCATCCTCATCATCTTCATCTTCAGTGTTGAGCAGAAAGGGGTTACGTCTCGAGTTTGGCCGTTCACGTGTCTTCATTGGCAAACCTTGAGCCTGATCTTCAGAATTGCTTGAGGTGAAAGAGGAAGTGTCGCTTGCCATACTCCCTTCTCTCCCTCCTCTTCCTCGTTTCACTCCTCCTCTCATCCCTCCATCCCCAAAAGTGTCACTAGAGCTAAGGCTGCAGCTCGACGTCTGTATGAGGCTGCTGTACACCAAGGCCTCCCGCTGAAGAATGTCTCTCTCAGGTAGGGAGGTTGTCCGAATCAATCCCAGGTTCTCTGGGCAGCTGAAGGGATTACTGTTCCTTTTCAAAGGACTACCACAGCACTGTCGTGAGCTCGAAACCTGGCAGTGAACCAGCGGAATGTGGTGGACAATAAGAGTCTCCCCGGCTAGTTTAGGTGGACTGTCCATCTTCTCCTAGTGTGGGTGAGGACAAAATTTTTTGGGATATTTGCAAAAGGTGGTTTTCAAAGGACTTTAGTTTACACGTCCAATGCCAATCCGTGGTTTTGGAGAGTGAGGAACATTAAAGAAAAGGTTAAAGAGGATCTCTTGGCGGAAGGAAAACATCTGGAAAATAAACAAGACAGGATTCAGTTTCAAACTCTTTTCTTGTATGACATTAGAGGACAAAGCATTTTAGTTTGGCATCTCATTGTGGAATCATATCATTTTCAACAAAAAGTTACATAACAAAAACATGATCCACTGGGATAAAGCAGGAGTGCCAAACCCAGACAAAACAAACAAACAAAAAACATAGAGACAAACAAACAAATTAATAATTAAGTAAATCCAGTTTACAGGATCCTGCACACACAAGGAAATAAATACATAATTTATTTAATTTAACTGATATGTAATATAAGGTAAATGCATTATACTAACACAAATATTCTTAAACTTATTCTTAAACACCATTTACAGTAAAACTGAGGTGAAGAGTCAAGAGAACCATTCTACACTGCAACTATAAAAAATCATTTTCAAGTGAAAACATAGTGTTGACCTTTTCCAGATTAGTCCTTACAACACACTATAAATTATTCATAGATAATAAGAGCTTTACTTGTAATGGAGATGATTCTACATAAAACTACAGTATCTCACTTTGGGTTCTAACAGTGATCTTTTTATATTTTTGCCATTTTTGGGGATAGAAGAAATAGGACAGGAAATGTGAGATTCAGGAAATGACACTAGCTGAACTCCTGTCACCCGCACAAGCACTACGGCACATATGTGCTAACCAATAAGAACCACAGCTCTCACCCTGGTACTTATTTTGTTCAACCTGATATTCAGTATATTTTTCTGGTGTACAAATGGTGCTGAATGAATTCACTAGAGAAAGGAAGGGAGGGGTGAGCTGTGGACATTGACCTCATTTTAGACAGGCGGAAATCTTGAAGGAGGAAATGTCTGTGGGTCAGCGACCTTTTGGTGGGGAAAAAAGTAGCAAAAAGTAATAGGGCATGCAAAGCTTGAAAATGACCTAAAATCATCTGTGTGAAGTAAGAAAGCATATTAAATCATCTGAAAGCCTCAATGAGTGTGTGTCAGAGTGTTGGTGATAGATCCCATTGTATAGTCACAAGGCAAAATCAATTACATAATCTAGAAGTGTGCCATTAAATTCCAGGAAAAAAAAGATTATTTTTTTTTTTTTAATTGCCTAAACTTGGACATGCAAGTATTATAATGATAGATTATTAGCATTCATTTTATATGTAGTAGCCTCAACAATAAGGATGGCCCAGGGCCAATATGAGAGAGCTTTGGCTGACAGAAGTCTTGGGTCTATTGGGCCAGTTGTGTCACCAAATTTTAGATTTGTTGCTCATATACATGTGTTTTTATGCCTTGAAAATGATCTTTGGCCTTTTTTTAAAGACAACATGTAAAAGAATATCTTTCTTTTTAGAATTCAATCTACTTTCCTTCATTTTCTACAAAACTAAGCTTGAAATTGTGCATTAAAACCATTGTTGTAACATTTAGTAATTAAATTTTTCCTGAGGCTGTTCTTGTAGGTATATTTAATATATTGCCAATAACTGTTATTGTAAACAAGCACACAAAAATCAATGACAGACTTCTCCAATCATTTAGTCCACTTAAACTCCACCCGTTCTTAGACTTGGGTGTATGTCACAAAAGGAAGAAAAGATCTGATGCTACTTCCATTTCTATGCAACTTTATGAAGATTAATGAAGACAAAAATGCTCAGTGTTAAAGGGATAGTTCACCCAAAAATGTAAAATTGATGTTTATCTGCTTACCCCCAGGGCATCCAAACACCACTATGTCCAACCGCCCTGCACATCCTGTTAGTGAGGCATCACTTCCGTTGTCAGAGCAAGTTCAGACCTCACACACCGGATGTGGAGGGCAGTGGGACATAGTGGTATTTTAGAGGTAAAAAATTATTTAAATACTGTTCGTTTTCTCACACAAACCGATTGTTTCGTGTCTTAGGACATCAATGTGCCGTCACAAGCCGCAGGGTTTAATTTGGATTTGTCTGTGCATGTTTTTTGACTCTTATAAATTGTGTTCCCATTGACACGCATTATAAGAGTGACAGACCGCAACAGTTGGAGTTAAAAGTCATAATTTGTGTTCTACTGAAGAAACAAAGTCACCTACATCTTGGATGCCCTGGGGGGAAAGCACATAAACATCAAATTTTCATTTTTGGGTGAACTATCCCTTTAAGTTCTTAGGGTCTCAACAAACTATGTTGAAGGAAAACAGGATGCAGATAAGTTCCACTTCCAGCTTGACATTGCAGGAGAAACACTGAAAAGTATCTTAGACCTGAAATTAGTTCACATAGACTGAGACAGCTATTTCCAGCAATTCATGACTCAGTTTAGCCTGACTTCTTCAAATCAGTCACACACTACTAAGACATACTGTAGGAAGAAACAAGTGATAGACTGTTAGATTGACCTGGGGAGATTTTTGGCTGAAATTATCAGCACCAGTCAAGCTACATCACAACTTTCAAATCTACTGCTATAGTAAATAAGACGAAAAAGGGATAGAGAGGCTGGTTAAGGGGGGCAGAAACTCTCTCTCTCTCTCATATCTCATTGTTACATAACTACAGGCCATGACAGCTACTACATTCCACAGACTGGCCGTTTAACTACAAGATCAGACAGACAGCTGCAGACAGATGGCAACAAGACGCCATGCCTCTCACACACACACACAAACACAGACATGTTCAAGTAAAAATATATATATATGATTACAGGTTAATATCCAATTTTATTTATTATTTATGCTTTTTTTTTTCTTTTTTCTTTTTTTACAGTAGAAGATTAACTGAATATAGCCAAAGTGATTTGAATTATTGTGGTGACAAAAATATAGTAATTTTAAGACTTTAAAAAAAGAGATTTTTCATACAGTCATTTAGGAAACTTGAAGCTATAAAAAGAAGCAGCAGCCTGGAAATCTTAAAAAAGTCAGGAAATGCTAGAGATAAAAGATTTACTTCTTTCAGTTATGTGTAACTTCATATAGCATGGCTGTAGAAAGTAAACATGATGAAAGTAAACATCTAGCTCCTGCAAAAATAAGGAAAAGCAGACTACAGACACCATTATAGACCTTCTATAATTATTCAATCACAACATTACCCAAAACATCCTTAATAATTACATATATAACTATGATTTCAATAAATGAAACCATGGTATTTGTTACGAAACATTGTATGCAAAACAAAAATACTATAGTTTTACTATATTACATAATCATGGTCAGATTTGACCCCTCACAATTTAAGCTTCAAATTTAAATGACAACATCTCCCAGTCATCTCTTGAACACAAGCAGCTTTTGTTAAATGGAATCAGACTAGAAAGTTCTTTCAAAGGCAGGAAGAAACAGATTTCAGCCTGTGTCCTTTATGTAACACAAAACAAATCATGATCCAAAATGTTACAAGTTCAATGTTTGTTGTAAATTATCAAGAAGGCCTGTGCATATGAACAATATTTGCGGACAATGCCAGTAGTGGCTGATTTTTAAATTAGTGACACTTTTGACAACTATAAATCTTGGAAAAAAGTAACTTTTTCAGACTGTTTCATCTGTATTGCAACATTTAGAACATGTCTAAGAATAAAGTTCTTATATTATTTATCAAAAATTCAATTGGATTTGTATTTGGTATGTGTAATGGTGTATTTTATTTATATTTATGATGGAGTGTGTAGCTTTTTATTTCTTAAACAACCATGTAGGAAGACACATCATGGCCATATTCCAGGATGACAACGTCAAGATTCATCAGGCTCAAATTGTGTAAGAATTGTTGGGAGGGAGCATGAAGAATCATTTTCACACATTAATTGGCACTGACCTTAACATCAGTGTAAGTTTTTGGGATGTGCTGGAGGAGACTTTAAAGAGTGCTCACCTCTTGCATTGTCAATACAAGATCTTAACCAAAAAATGATGCACCTCTTGATGGAAATAAATGTTGTGATGTTATTTCCATCAAGAGGTGCATCAAGAGGTGTATCTTGTATTCCTATTTTATTTATATTTATGTATTTTTTTGAGAAAGATAAACCTTGCACAAATAAGCTAAAAGTAAATTAACCATAAACATAATAGGCCTATATAATAAAAAGAAATGGATTGTTTCCATATGTCACCTAACAAAGCTACTAAATATAAAAAGCTTAAATGTATTTTAATTTATTCCAGAATTAGGCTATTTTTATAGCATTTTCCTTAAAATCAACATAAGGGACAGAAAGGTCCACACTGAAGCATCACATAACAAACACACATACTGTACGTGTACATTAACAGGCCTAACGTTTTATGCGGCTTGTTTTGTGTTCATTCGCTAAAATCGATATTTCCCCCTCCGATAATATGATTTTTAATATCATTTGAGAAGGCCGAGGTTTTAATGTGGTGATGTGACTGGTGTTTGTTCACAAACCGCTGGTGCTGCTGTGATCGATATGCGCAAACACAGGCCTCACGCGCACACAGCGAATCACTTATGGCATATTTGACATAACAGCAGCACGCCCTGTATCTGTTGGCCTATTTAGTGATTTTAACACGTGTATATTCTTTCTTTTAAAAAAATACAATGCACCATCATAATGAAGGCCAAGAGGAAACATAAATAAATTATGTCAAATCAGCATCAAAACAAGAAACCTACCGTGTCCATGACCGCTTGATTCTATGTGCCTCTTCTGGGCCATTATTCCGGAAATTCATTATTCTAAACACGTAGAAAACCACCTTCAAGACCGTAAAACCTCATAATACAGACCTTTAATGTTAAAAACGACGATGCGCGAGTAGAAACGGGCGTATATGAGCTGAGGTAACGTTAACGGTGCACGCGCACACATCTACAACGTATGTATCTTACCATATTGAAATAATTCAAATAACAACACTCATTAATGTTGTGTTAGTTCGGTCTTAATAATTAACCAAATCACGGTCTCGGTTAAATGTGAATCAGCGGCAGTGATGTAACATTTGCCAGCGGGCAGTACCGTTAGCTTTCACCACACCGTGTTTACCCTTCAAATAATAAAAGCAATCCACATTTATACTCACGTTGACGATGAATGTCATCTCCTTGATTCCCAGAGATCACGATGTCAAATCACGGTGAACGATCGCCACGTTTGGTTTGATTTCGTGGTGAAGATATTGAGCGCAACAGCGGCGCAGGGCTGGAGCGAGCGGCGCTACGTCAGGATGAAGCGCGCCCTCCCTCGCGCTCACACTAACTGTGCGCCCTCTTACAATGCTGACTTTTGGTCATCTTTAAGGTGATAGAAGGTTACAAATCACATCTATTTGGTCCAGTTGACCGGCGGTGGATACTGTGGCTTGACAGCGTAAGAGTGGGTGGGGTGTTGGACTGCTGGTCCCCTGCAGGCAGCTCTTTGTCCAGCCTACTCTCTAGTCATTACTAGAGATGCATTTCTCATTGTTCAGTCGAAGAATGCCTGCCTTCACTCTCAGGACTGTGAGTTAAATAGCTGGCCTGTCTCATGAATGGTTTAAGGGACCATCTGTCTGGGGGGCCCAACTAATTTTAGCTATAGTTAGGGGAAACAGTTGTTCCAAAAAGTTATACATTTAGGGCACACTAATAGCCAAGTATTAATGTCATATAGATGAATATAGGCATCTGCTTGCTAAATTGGTTAATGATACAAGACTTCTTCTCAGAACTAACTTCACAAGTGGTCCAAAAGTCAGTTTTAGTCATAAACCACAGATGTACAGTTTCAGTCCAAATATATTTTTGTAAATAAATAAAATAAACATTCAACTTTTAAAAAAAATATTTGTTTAAACATCTTTTTGAATAATATATACATGTATACACTGCCTGGCCCAAAAAAAAAAAAAAGTCGCTGTTTGGATTTTAATACGCAAATACTTAAGAGTCTATGGATGACTCTACAGTGATTATTATGTTTCTAGCATGTTATATGTTTGGCAACAGTTCTTTTAACCCTTAAAGATGGAGTGTGTAGCTTTTTATTTCTTAAACAACCATGTATTAAGATGTATCATGGCCTATATTTCAGGATGTCAAGATTCATCAGGCTCAAATTGTGAAAGAATTGTTTGGAGGGAGCATGATCATTTTCACACATTAATTGGCACTGACTGTAAGTTTATGGGATGTGCTGGAAGAGACTTTACAGAGTGCTCACCTCTGGCATTGACAATACAAGATCTTGACCAAAAAATTGATGCACCTCTCGATGGAAATAAAATGTTGTGATGTTATTTCCATCAAGATGTGCATCAATTTTTGGTCAAGATCTTGTATTGACAATGCAAGAGGTGAGCACTCTGTAAAGTCTCCTCCAGCACATCCTAAAGACTTTCAATGAAATTAAGGTCTGGACTCAGAGGTGACAATTCATGTGTAAAAATGATTCTTCATGCTCTCTGAGCCATTCTTTCACAATTTTAATCCTGATGAATCTTGACATTGTCATCCTGGAATATGGCCATGATGTGTCTTCCTGCATGATTGTTTAAGAAATGAAAAGCTACACACTCCATCTTTAAGGGTTAAAAGAACTGTTGCCAAACATATAACATGCTAGAAACATAATAATCACTGTAATAATGTTCCATCCATAGATTCTTAAGTATTTGCGTATTAAAATCCAAACAGCGACTTTTTGGGGGGGCCAGGCAGTGTATTATATAATGAAAATTATATCTTATACATTTTGCTGTCTTAAATAAGTTATTTATATTTTTCTTTAAAATAAAAGTCAGCTGTTTTTATATATACAGTACAGTCCAAAAGTTTGGAACCACTAAGATTTTTAATGTTTTTAAAAGAAGTTTCGTCTGCTCACCAAGGCTACATTTATTTAATTAAAAATACAGTAAAAACAGTAATATTGTGAAATATTATTACAATTTAAAATAACTGTTTTCTATTTGAATATATTTCACAAAGTAATTTATTCCTGTGATCAAAGCTGAATTTTCAGCATCGTTACTCCAGTCTTCAGTGTCACATGATCCTTCAGAAATCATTCTAATATGCTGATCTGCTGCTCAAGAAACATTTAATGTGTACAATTGTACAAAATATTTGTGTACAATATTTTTTTTCAGGATTATTTGATGAATAGAAAGTTCAAAAGAACAGTGTTTATCTGAAATCTAATCTTTTGTAACATTATAAATGTCTTTACTGCCACTTTTGATTGATTTAATGCATCCTTGCTGAATAAAAGTATTCATTTCTTTAATTTCTTTAAAAAAAAAATAATAAAAAAAAATTCTTACTGACCCCAAACTTTTGAACGGTAGTGTATAATGCTACAGAAGCTTTGTATTTCAGATAAATGCTGTTCTTTTGAACTTTCTATTCATCAAGGAATCCTGAAAAAAAAAAAAAAGTACACAACTGTTTTCAACATTGAAAATAATCATAAATGTTTATTGAGCAGCAAATCAGCATATTAGAATGATTTCTGAAGGATCATGTGACACTGAAGACTGGAGTAACGATGCTGAAAATTCAGCTTTGCATCACAGGAATAAATTACTTTGTCAAATATATTTAAATAGTACACAGTTATTTTAAATTGTAATAATATTTCACAATATTACTGTTTTTTACTGTATTTTTAATTAAATAAATGTAGCCTTGGTGAGCAGACGAAACTTCTTTTAAAAACATTAAAAATCTTAGTGGTTCCAAACTTTTGGACTGTACTGTATATTGTGATCCAATGTAATGACATTATTGCATTGAAGGTGTTGTATGAAGTGTCCAAATACTTTTTGGCTCTTGTGTTTTTAATCATTCTATCTTTAATGTGATAGTGCTTTCAGGTTCAAAGTGTTTAGTAACAAGGAGGCATACAGTATAACTAAAACAAATATTAAAAATTAAAGGAATTAAAGGGATAGTTCACCCAAAAAAATCAATATCCTGTCATTATTTATTTACTCACCATTATGTTGTTCCACATCCGTAAGACTGACTTTCTTATGTGGAACAGAAAGTGGTCGCGGTGGTTAAAGGGATAGTTCATCCAAAAATGAAAATTATCCCATGATTTACTCACCCTCAAGCAAGGTGTATATGACTATCTTCTTTCAGACGAACACAATTGGAGTTATATTAAAAAAATATCTTGGCTCGTCCAAACTTTATAATGGTAGTGAATTGGGCTCAATATTTTGAAGCCCAAAAAAGTGCATCCATGATCCATCCATCATAAAAGTAATCCACACGGCTCCAGGGGGTTAATAAAGGCCTTCTGAAAAATATCGATATGTAAAACTTTATAAACTATAATAACTAACTTCTGGCAACAGCCATACGCACGTCTAATTCCGATGGAAGAGTGACCTCTGACCCGATGCATGACTTATTGATGAATGCAGAAACACAGAGGAGAGAGCAAAAGAAAACACAAATTAGAAGTCTAAAATGAGAATTTTTAAAGAGAAGTAGTGAAGGATTTCAATATAAGAGAAGAGGAGCTTGAGTTGGTTGCCCAGCCCTATTTCTTTCACTCTTCCACCGAAACTCAACTTGCTTATGGCCAAAAACCCATTCCTTCACTTTAGAAGATCTTTATTAACCCCCTGGAGCCATGTGGATTACTTTTATGATGGATGGATACACTTTTTTGGGCTTCAAAATCTCAAACCCCATTCACCACCATTATAAAGCTGGGAAGAGTCAGGGTATTTTTTAATATAACTATTCTTAGACGTGTTCGTCTGAAAGAAGATAGTCATATACACATAGGATTGCTTGAGGGTGAGTAAATCATGGGATAATTTTCATTTTTGGTTCAACTATCTCTTTAAAAGCCCACATCCGCAGAAGCTTATCAGTCAATAACAACTTAAAACACAAAGTTATTGATTTAGAAGACTTATAGTTAATACAGTAAAGGAGTCAATGATCCTTATATGGTGCTTTATGATCTTTTTCAAAGATTGACAGCCTCAGTTCTCATTCACTTCATTATATTGCAGAGTGGCCAGAATATTACTTTAAAAACTTGTGGGTTGGAATGCCATTAGGGTGAATAATTAATGGCAGAATATTAATTTTGGGGCGAACTTTTAACATCTGTGTATAACTGAACAGACCTTGGTCAAACTTACACTTTTAAACAATATTGAAAAAAGAAGTGTAAAAATGCATTTTATTTGTATAAAATATTTTTTGCTTTTACAGAAGGGTTTGCATAGTACAGTACAATTTGATTATGGATGAGACACATATATATATATATATATATATATATTAGTATACAGAGTAAAGCTGAATTCTGAAGTTTCTTTCCTGTATTGAAAATACACTTATAAAAAAATAATTGTACAGTGTTCCCAAACCATATGAATGAACTGTAATTAAAAAGTAGATTCCTTGTGCTAACAATGTTTTTTTTTTTTAAGTCAAAGTCATATGCAAGGCACTCTATTTAGGTATTTAATACTATGAATTGTGTTTTCTTTTCAGCTCTGAGTAAAAGTTATAACATGAAAAAAATGTTCCTTGATCTTTTGAAAAAAAAGAGAATGTTGTAAACATACTTTCAGAAGTCAAAACTCCTGTCCTTCTCAAAAAAAACTCTTGTCAAAGTGATGAATACACAAAACCCCCCAATATTTACCTACAATAAATGCCTATTTAGCAGCTTGGACTGCCTAGTCACAGTGAAATAATGAGGAGGAAGTGGGATACTGCTATTCCTAAACACCAGAAGAATAAGATATGGTTATTCTAGCTGATAATAAGTTGGTTAAGATTGAAAGATGTGTTAAGCCTTTGAGATGTTGTGCTTTTTCTGGCTGTCGGTTACCATAGCATGTGTGACTCTGCATCGACTTCCAACGGATCCCAAAATTAGTAAAGAGCGGCTGACATTTATTTTTAACAAGGTCCTTGATCACGTCAGTCCAGTCTTAACTATCTGAGGGCCGGATTTCAGCATTGTTACTCATTTCACATGCTAAGGCGGCCCTTATTACAGAGCTCTTAAAGGTACAGAGGCAAAATGTTTAATTCTACAGGCCAGAGAGAGGGAGGAAAATGGTCATGAAAATCTAAATTATGACAGTTTGGGTGTAAATATTTTTTGATACACATTATGAATGGACCTCAGGAAATAAAAGGATAAAATATGATATAACCCCTTTAAGTTACGAAATGATTATAAAATGTTTGGTGTGGTGTATATTGATCTCAGGATGTCAAACGGCAGTAGTGGACATAGTACCTGGAAGAAGAAAAGAACAGGAAACAGTATTTTGAATTGAGCAATCTCCTTTTTGACTTCCTCGACTGGCGTGCTTTCATTGTTTTCTGTTCTCTTACAGTCCAGTAAGTATGTCATTCCCATAGTAGTGATGACAGTACTTGCTGTCCGTCAGCATGATGGGTATTTCACTTTGTTCTTGCTGTAAACCACACATGTATTTTGAGTGACAAGTGTGTCTCTGCACACAAGATTTCGTACATTTAGGAATCATTGTTCTTAGTGTGTGTATATACTGCTATACATATCAACATAAAACAGCAGCTGTAAAATGGTCCTCAAGAGTTCAAACCCTGTAAACTGTGTTTAAGGTTTTGGTTCTAGCTCTGAATGAAAAGCTGCACCCTCAAAAGGAAGAGTCTTTAACAGCACGGAACTTCTGCAGTGAAGTGGGTTCTACTTTCTGTTTTGGGTTCTGTTCTCGCCCGACCGGACTGTACCCCGCAGACCGACCTGTGGGCTTAAACCCCGGAGAGCGTCCTGTAGGAGTGAAGCCCGTGGAGCGAGCGGGTGCAGGTCGCCGCAGGAATCTGCGAGAGGTCACAAGGTCACCGTAACCTTGGGCGTGAGAGAAGGCGTAACCAGATCGACGCGTGCTCCTGCGGGTGAGCCTGGCGCGTCGTGGGCGAGGAGCAGGCTCCTTCATTTTACACACCTTATACCTCACCTGTATTTAACAACCAAGAGGGAAATATTCATTTGTTCATTGTTTGTCCATCCATTTCACCAAACACTGAGATACTTTTTTATACTCTTTTACTCATTATACTACCACAATTTACTCTATAATGTGCATATTGCATAATTCCTCTTGTTTTGTCTTCCTCTTTCATTCAGCTACTCACAATGACTACATTTACATGCACGGCAATACTCCAGTATTAAACAGAATTTGGCAAAGTTAGTACTGAGTCAAGTACTGAGTCATGTACACACTGCAATCCGATTGCATCATTCCTTGAGAGACAATCACTGCATTCTGCAGAAATTCACTATTCTGAATTTAAAAAAAGTGCAGTTTCACATTTTTATCTGCAGAACAAAATGAGAAAAAAAAAAAACATTTTATCTTGCAACATTAAGTTATAAATGAAAAATCAATGCATTTCTAGAGAGAGAATGACCATTTTGTGGTTTTATCAGGCACTTTTGAAGCTAAGAATTGTTAGTCCTAATTAAATTATTATGTAACAAGTAGTGATAAAACTAATAAGAGAGCATACTGTATGGCAGCATCTTGAATATCTCAAGAAATAACAGCGGGGAAGGAAACATGCATTTGTAAACCGGCAAACTTACAACAAACATGTATACAGGCATATTATGATGTCTGTACATATAAAAACATCATATTTGGAATATGGCTGAAACCTGAATATAGAACTTAAATGGAATTTTGATGTGCATGCAAACATTGTCAATCACTGAATATTCAGAATATGCCAATGTGCAAATTGAGTGAAAAATGAGCTGGAAAGTGAATTATACATACAAATTGTTCATGGAGTAAAAATGTAATTCTGTAAGTAAACAGAAGTGTGTGTTACAGTATGCTGAAGATCAATAATGTGATGTAGAGTGAAGTAACTATACCTTGTCATTGATTGTAGGAGAGATCTGGGTGTAGAGGAACCGATAAGCAAACACAGGCAACACACACAGTAGAGCTGTCAATGCAACAGTCAGCCACACGTTGGACTGGCTGAGACAATTCTGGGCAGTTCCTGTAAAACACAACAAACACACAGTATGCACTCTATTCAAACTACTATACAGTTTTCTTAAAAATTAGTATGCAAAACAGCATGTAATATTTCAACACATTTCAAAATATAGTATATAGTTAGTATAGTTAAAAAAAGTAGCTAAATAGTAATAGTACAAATAGCTAAATCTAGTAATGACTTTGTACAATTTATTTCACAGATGTAAGCTAGTATACACACACACACATATACATACATATATATATACATACACACATATATATATATATATATATATATATATATATATATATATATATATATATATATATATATACACACACACACACACATATATATATATATATATATATATATATATATATATATATATGTGTGTGTGTGTGTGTGTGTGTGTGTGTGTGTGTGTGTATATATATATATATATATATATATATATATATATATATATATATACACACACTGTGTTTCAGATTATTATGCAAGTGACATATCTGTTGGATTTCAGTACAATAAACATTCAGATTTTAGAAAGTGTGCGTTTGTTTGTTTTATTTTCCATATCTTTTTAGATAACTGGTATCAATCTCAGACAGGTTTGAGTAGTTTGCCAGGTCTACTAAGGTAAATGGAAAACTACTTAAAGATGTTGTTCCACATTATTAAGCAAGTCACAGGCAATATGGGGAGGAAGAAAGAACTGTGACTTGTTTAATAATGTGGAACAACATCTTTAAGTAGTTTTCCATTTACCTTAGTAGACCTGGCAAACTACTCAAACCTGTCTGAGATTGATACCAGTTATCTAAAAAGATATGGAAAATAAAACAAACACTTTTTTAGAAAAAGTAAAATCTGAATGTTTATTGTACTGATACTGATATGTTACTTGCATAATAATTTGGAACACAGTATATATATATGGTTTACCTTTTTGTGACAATTTATTTTTGACTGTCTGAACCAATGATGAGACAAAAATAAAAATTGTATGGAGTTGATCCTTCTTACCTACAAATGCAAAAGAAGATGGACGTAACCGGTAAAGTCCATCGGTATACATGGCAAATGTCAATATAAAGAACATTCCTAAACTTCCCCAAACGAAGAGATGGTTAACAACAGTCCAATATGAGAGGTCCAGTCCCAACTATAGGGAAGATAGAGCAGAAATGAGTTGAAATTAGTGAAAACTAACCATTCATTCAAATTAATAACACACACATGCAATGCAAGGTTAAACTGACCTGTACACACACAGTGACGGTGAGGCAGGTTTGAGTAATCAGAGCGAACGACTGATAGTCTGCACCATCTCGTCCGTCATCTCTCACTGTGTCATATACAGCGGCATAAGGCACAAAAAACAGCACCAGAGAGCTGTAACAGCTGTGAAGTGCACACATCATGAAAGCACGTTTACTGAAGTACTGGCTCAACTGCCCTGGCACATACAGCTGAGGGAACTCGAGACTCCAGCCAGCATTCACATCCTGAAGAAACATAAAAAACAATATTAAGTAATATTTCATTGTAATAAACCAGTCCATTTCTAGCCATTAATATATCATTGAAATGATACAAGGTCTCATTAATCTCCTTAATAACACACAAGAGCATGGCGAAGTGACATATTGAAGGTTAATATGAAAAAGTCCACTCTTTGCTCTAAAAAATATGTTCCTTCACAACTGTCTGAATGCAATATCAATCAGAATTGCATTTGTTTGGACATACACAGACATAAATAAATTCCCAGTTATGGTGCATTTTCCATGACCCAAATTTTGATTAATACATTACAGATATACACTAGCCATATAAAACAGCTTGGTTTAAAATTGGTTATGGAAATCAGTTTAATACATTTACATGACACTCAATATTCAGCAATATTACCGATTTGACTGCACTGACACTATTGGATGAGAACTCATTTCTCATTTAATACTCATTGAATTGAACTAATTTCATAATGAATGTACTATACACAGTTATTGAACTGAACTGAATCAATACTGAACTGATTTCAACTGTTCAGTTTGTCTTTAAAGCTGCTTTTGAAACAATCTGTATTATATAAAGCGGTGTATAAATAAATGTGACTTGACAAGACTGATATAACCCAATTTTGATTAATGAAGGACCATTCTTATGCATATAACACACACACACACACACACACACACACACCCACACACACCCACATATCCTACCTGGTCAAACAGGCTCATTCCCAGAACAGGCAGGGCAGTGTATACCAAATTATACAAAGTGATGAAGCCTTCATCATATACTGTCTAGAAAGAGATGCAAGAATCAAGAAAGATTTATATATGTTTATATTAATCAAAGTTTTTGCGAGAGTAATTGCACAGAAAGAAGAACTGTTTTCAGCTCTGTTGTGATTGGCTCACCTGAGCAGAAAAGCCGCAAAAAAATGCGTACCAGAAGTGCACAAAGGTAAAAGTGAAGTTCTTATAGAAGAAGTAACGCAGGAACTTGCACATGCGCAGGTATGACCAGCGCCCATGTACCAGCAGGAGGCGCTGCAGGAAACGGAACTGAGCAAAAGAAAAGTCACTAGACAGCACTGCCTGCATCCCCTCCTGACCGCTGATACCCACACCGATATGAGCCGCTGCAGAGAGAGAGAACAAAGACAATATGATTAATACAAATATAATTAAATTAAAAATAAAGCTTAAACATACAATAAATATCTTTTGCAACCAGCTGAAAAATCATTAACCATTATTTACTACTACTTGCTGGAGGCATATCATTTACATAATCTGGTGAGAGGACATTCTTCTAGAGAAATTAAAACCATCTTGAGATTAATGTTGTTAAATTTCGAGAAAAAAGTCGAAATAAAATGTTGAGAATAAACTCATTAAATTACGAGAAAAAACTCGTTAAATTTCAAGAAAAAAGTCAAGATAAAATGTTGAGAATAAACTCGTTAAATTACGAGAAAAAGAATTTGTTTTCGTTAAATTACGAGAACAAATTCGTTAAATTATGAGAAAAATGTCGTTAAATTTCGAGAAAAAAGTCGAGATAAAATGTTGAGAATAAACTCATTAAATTATGAGAATAAAGTCATTAAATTACGAGAAAAAAGTTGTTGAATTATGAGAACAAATTCGTAATTTAACGAATTTGTTCTCGTAATTTAATGAGTTTATTCTCAACATTTTATCTCGACTTTTTTCTTGTAATTTAACGAGATTTTTCTCGAAATTTAACAACTTTAATCTCGAGATGGTTTTATTTTTTTATTATTGCGTGGCCCTGATTCTCTTCCGTACCATGCTACAGTGTTGTTAAACTATTAAAAATCGTTTTCTGTAATTGAAAGCTGAAATAAAAGAAAATGTAAATATAAGAATGAAAACTTAAATGAATAAAATAAACGAAAATAAATGAATATGTTTAAACTGCTAAAGTGCCAAAACTGCTAAATCTAAAACTCAAATAAAAAAAATATATAAAAATACATATTAAAAAACTAATACAAATTACTAAAACAAACTAATATTAAAATAAACACTGAAAATAAAAAAAATTAAAAATATTAATAAGTACTAATAGTATAAAAATAATACAATGCTACTGACAAGGATTAAAACTTACAAACTTTAATTCTGATTTAATACCCACAGAAACATTTAAATTATTTTCACATTCTGTCTAAAATTCCATTTTGTATAATAAAACAACACAAAGAATTTTTTTAAGGATGTTTGTTTTATTATACATCCATATTGCTGTAATGCTGAATTCACCTTTAATCATGCTAACATCATTGGCTCCATCTCCTATGGCTAGAGTGACCGCTTTCTTATATTTCTTGACGAGCTCCACCACCTGAGCTTTCTGCAGAGGAGTCACCCGACAGCAGATGACCGTCTTGCACATGCACGCCGTCCGCAAAAACTCCAGCTCCACGTTGCTCTCCAGAGCATACGCCTACAAACACAAAGATCCCAGACAACTACATTACAGTGTTACACAGCAACACAGTGTCGGGGAAAGTTACTTTAAAAAGTAATGTGACAATATTATATTACTCACAAAAAAAGGTAACTAATTGCATACTTTTTATGGAAAGTAATGCGTTACGTTACTTTTGCTTTACTTTTTGTCACCTGGGCTGAGCTTGCTTGTTTGTTTTTTGATGGAAGAGAGCTCTATTTTTGGCAAATGTAAAGACCCTTTCCCACCAAAAGTAAAATGAATAAGCCTCAGACTGAATAAAACGCAAATTCACACCTGTATAATAGAGAGATTGCAGCAATAAAAACAAAAAATTAAACACAAATGTGTTGTTTAACTAAAGTAATTTTTGCTTATTGGTATGGTTGAACTGGATCATCAAAGGTCAAAAGGCTAATAAAGTAAGATTAAATAAAGGTGCAGTTAATTTTGGCAGCATCTAGCGGTGAGGTTGCGAACTGCAACTAACGGCACACACCCCTCCCTTTTGGAGAAGCTACAGTGGCCGTCTGGCCGACATGTTATCGTCTGAGAGAGCAGAGAGTAGCCTGTGTGAAGCAATGAGGTTTCTTCTTACTTCTAACAAAGAACGGTCTCTGCTTCTAATAAACCACGACTACTACTACTACTTTGTGTGTATTCAACGTAGTGACGATGTAAGCTGCCTCTAAAAACACGAACGATTTAGAACAACAACAACATAGTGACTAAACGTGCTCTGTAGAGTTTTTGTCCGTTTAGGGCTACTGTAGAAACATGCCGGTGCATAATGGTGACTTGACGTGGAGTGGGGACCCGCGGTGTATGAGATAGAAATGGCTCATTCTAAGGTAATAAAAACATAACAGTTCATTACGTAAGGTCTTTATGTACTGCTGAAAACATAGTTATGTATATTATATTGCATTTCTGTCAATAGATCCTCCCAAATTTTACACATTGCACCTTTAAATAAAGTATATTTGTATTATTTAACATATTTAGTTAGTGCAGGATTGAGTAATAATCTGAGATTGCATTTCAGAGTTTTTATTCGTTTTGAGGACTACTGAATCTGTTTTTGTGCAAGTGAGATGAGTAAATGTCTGCTAACATTTAGTTGTGAACTACAGTCATGTTAGGAGAGGTGTCAGTCAATAAATGGGAAAACAATGTAACTTTACTAAACAAAGCTGAAAAAGTTACTCAGATATTTTGTTGTAACATTCATATACACAAATACAGGAAATGAGATGGTTTCACTCTGGGCAGTCACGCCCATATTAGTGCCAAGAGCAGCATACCATTAGGACATTAGACTGATGTGTAGAGGAGGGAAAGAGACAGTATTTCTCACCAGACTGTGTCCATTTATCACCAGTCCGTACTCTCCATTTACATTTTCATCCTGAACCACTTTAGGTGTATTACCCAGGATAATCTCAGGAATAAGAAATTTATCTTGTTCAGTATCAGGACACATCTTTAGTCGGGCATCCCTTTTCAAAAGAGAGACAATATAAATATAACTATCAGAACAACAATGTCAAAAACACAAAAATGTCTAAAAACAAAAGGAGGAAAAAGAATCATGCAAAAATTATGCTTTCACAAGCTAAATTTGGGATAAGAAATTTAATGGAGATCATTTAAATTTCCCTAGCACAGCCTTTTTTGGAGGCCCACCCAAATGAGGAATGTTGCCTTCGCCCATGTGTTTCAGTACATGATACATATGATGTCATCTGCATGGAGTAGATTACCTCAGCTCCTGTCTGACCTCCTCGGGTGAGTTAGATGCAACAATAAACACGTCGTTCATCTCCTCCCTCAGCAGGTTACATGAGTAGCCGATGTTCTCAGCGGTTTCTGTTAGAGAAAGACCGATAGTACAGGAAACTGTTTTATTAAAGTTTTCAGAGAGGCTTTTGGTAATATATCATTAAAGGAACTTAATTAACAATCCTGACAAACATGAACACAAGAGCACACACACATGGCGGGTAATCATTACATTACATAATGATTATAAATGGCACAAGCACTGACCTCATTACATTACATAATTAAATCATTGCACTTTCATAATGCAAAACATAGAAGTTTGTGTTTAAGTCTAAAATAGTCTTCGGGAAGGGAATGTGTTCATGAAAGTACAGTAAAAGACTTGGGTTTACTTTAAAGGATTAGTTCACTTTTAAATAAACTTTTCCTGATAATTTACTCACACCCATGTCATCCAAGATGTCCATGTCTTTCTTTCTTCGGTCAAAAAGAAATTAAAGTTTTTGATGAAACATTCCAGGATTTTTCTCCTTATAGTGGACTTGAATGGGCACCAAACGATTGAAGGTCAAAATTAGTTTCACTGCAGCTTCAAATTGTTCTACACGATCCCAGATGAGAAATAAGGGTCTTATCTAGTGAAACCATCGCTCATTTTCTGAAAAAATTTGAAAATTATATAAGTTTTAACCAGAAATGCTCATCTTGAACTAGCTCTCTTCTTCTTCTTCGTTATTAGAATTCCAGCAGTGTAGACGCTGCTAAGCTTATTACTGCCCTCCACAGGTCAAAGTTTGAACTTATTTTTATATCCAATATGCTAGTTCAATAGTATATAACAATTAGTTCAAACTTTGACCTGTGGAGGGCAGTAATACACTTAAGCAGTTTCTACACTGCTGGAATTCTAATAGAGGAGAAGAGGAAGAGAGCTAGTTCAAGGTGAGAATTTCTGGTTAAAACTTACATAATTTTCAATTTTTTTCAGAAAATGAGCGATGGTTTCACTAGATAAGACCCTTATTTCTCATCTGGGATCGTGTAGAACAATTTGAAGCTGCACTGAAACTGTAATTTTGACCTTCAATAGTTTGGTGCCCATTCAAGTCCACTATAAGGAGAAAAATCCTGGAATGTTTTCATCAAAAAGTTTAATTTCTTTTCGACTGAAGAAAGAAAGACATGGGGGTGAGTAAATTACCAGGAAAAGTTTATTTAAAAGTAAACTAATCCTTTAATGTCAGTAAATTCCAAATTTCCAAATAACACTGGGGATATGAAAAGGGTACACAAATAGTAGAAAGAAATGGCTGAATTTTAGAATTAAATGATGAAGCACCTTGCTTGTCCCCAGTGAGCACCCAGATTTTGATTTCTGCTTTGGCCAGCTGTTCAATGGTCTGAGCAACTCCATCCTGAAGCTTATCTTCTATGGCCGTGGCCCCAATTAACTACACAAAAAGGACAAGATGAAGAAGAGATGACAAGCACTTTAGCCTTACATTCTAAAAAATAGCTAATATTGAGGGTGAATTAAACAGAGCATCAAACTATAACCTGCAATGGTGCTGGTAAAGAAAACCAAACGGCTACCATGAATATTATGTGAGCACAGACCAAAAGCACAAAAGGTTCAGGCAAATGACAATGTTTACATTTAGTGCAATTTATATGATTAAAAAGAAAGTATTAGCAAAGTAATCTAAGAAAAATATTGTGCTTTTTCATTATTGGGATAAAAAAAAATATATTGAAAATTCCTCTGAAAATATCACATATTTTAAGTTTTTTTTTAATATTAGTTATCACATATTTTAATAATTTATATGATAAGATAGTCACTTGATATTTTGATATATATACACAACAGTATGGTGCTGGATATATTTAGTATAGTGTGTATACCATCATATCTTTCTCTATCTCCTCATATAGTTTGTCCAGATTCTCTTCCCGGTCCTCCAGTGCCACACTGGACTCATGGTGGCGCTGTTTCCACTCTGAAAAATATTCCTCATCCAAATCCTTATATGCTAGAACAAGAGTCCTCAACCCCTCTCCTGCAAACTCCTACAGAGTTAGAGAGAAAAAGATTCAATCACCATCAAATATAAAGTTAATGGGTAATATGTATAACATATGTAACTGTGAATGATGAGAATTCCGTTTGTGAGGAAATCTGCAGAGCTTTTTATGGAGTTCACTTGCTTATGAGGTTCTGTTTAAAGGGTTAGTTCACCCAAAAATGAAAATTATGTCATTAATGACTCACCCTCATGTCGTTCCAAACCCGTAAGACCTCCGTTCATCTTCGGAACACAGTTTAAGATATTTTAGATTTAGTCCGAGAGCTTTCTGTCCCTCCATTGAAAGTGTAGGTACGGTGCACTGTCCATGTCCAGAAAGGTAATAAAAACATCATCAAAGTAGTCCATGTGACATCAGTGGTTAGAAGTTTTTGAAGCATCTAAAATACATTTTGGTCCAAAAATAACAAAAAAAATACGACTTTATTCAGCATTGTCTTCTCTTCCGGGTCTGTTTATATCCACAGTGACGCTGCTTCTTCTTCTTCTACGGCGGTTGGCATCCAGCTTATTGGTGCATTACCGCCCCCTTCTGCTCCGGACTGTGACGCGATTAGGACATCCGCGACATGCACACCATTTTAAAAAATATAGCAATACCAAAATACAAACAATGTAGAATAGCTTGAATACAGCGTGCGTCTCCCTCAGACTGTAAACGAAGCTCGGGCGCACCGGATAACACGTCAGCAGCGTCACTGTCCGGAGCAGAAGGGGGCGGTAATGCCAGAGATTGTACATAATGGGGAGATAAGAGGGTCTGTATCTCTTATTATTAGAGAAAGCATAACGGCTAATCACGTGTGGCACCTCTCAGCCTATCATTTAATGTCAGTGACGACAGTCGCAACATTCCCTAGTCTGCCTTCTCTTAAAAAAATACATTTTTATCAAGCTAAAATCTACATATAGTTTCCAATGAAAGTATTGTTTAGTGTAAAACATTCTGAAGCTTGGCAAACAGGCTGTCCATTAATTAAATGATTAGCTATTTCTCCACAAAAGATGTTTAATCAGCATAGTGAAGCCTCTCATCCATTGACTTCCATTCAAAAAACAGCCTCCGGTCTCATTCCCTGCGTACCGCGGGGGGCGGAGCGTTAGCCGTTACGCTTTTTTGGCTAAAGGTTGCAGGCTTGCCATTCAGTGGCTTTGGTAATGCACCAATAAGCTGGATGCCAACCACCGTAGAAGAAGAAGAAGAAGCAACGTCACTGTGGATATACACAGACCCGGAAGAGAAGACAATGCTGAATAAGGTCGTAGTTTTTGTTATTTTTGGACCAAAATGTATTTTAGATGCTTCAAAAACTTCTAACCACTGATGTCACATGGACTACTTTGATGATGTTTTTATTACCTTTCTGGACATGGACAGTGCACCGTACCTACACTTTCAATGGAGGGACAGAAAGCTCTCGGACTAAATCTAAAATATCTTAAACTGTGTTCCGAAGATGAACGGAGGTCTTACGGGTTTGGAACGACATGAGGGTGAGTCATTAATGACATAATTTTCATTTTTGGGTGAACTAACCCTTTAAGTTAGGGAATGGTTTACTGCTCATCTAGACAGAAAGCCAAGGCAGCTTACAAGGTTTTGGAATAGAGCTGTATTGTGTGAGATAAGACAAACAAATATTTGTTTTGCAATCTTTTTGTATTCTCACTAGCGCCCTCTGGTGTTGACTCACATTGAGGTGTTCTGTGGTGACCTCCATCAGTTTGTTGCAGGAGGGATGTAGTCTCTCATATATGATGGTGTCTGCTCCTTTACAGTACAGGGAGAGTTTGCCCTCCGGATTACGAACTGAAAGAAAACCACACACCATATGAGAAGAAATTCTTCTTTATCACTTAATTGGTGCCAGCCAATGCCAATGTGCATACCAATCACAGACATCCTTTTTCGCACGTTGTTAAAGTCAAGGATGGCTAGCAGCTCATAGCTCCTCTGAATTCCCATCTCCTCTATGGTCACGGTCTCAGGGCTGCGCGAGCGGAACACAAAACCGAAATTACGCGCGGCTGTGACCAGAGCGCCCTCGTCAGGAGACTGGGCCTGGTACACCAGATCACCTGCAGAGCAAAACAGAAGGGAGAAAATGCAATTCATGTTTACCGTACACATACAGTATGTTGAAAGGAAAGGCATGTTACGCACAATCACTTACCCTCCTTTTTCTCTTCTGCCATAACAGTGTGACAGAGAGCTAGTAATCTGAAGAAAGCATGAACTTCTGGAAGCTCCAGCTTTACAGCCTCTACCAGACTGTGATCATAAAAGAGGAACTTTGGGTCCGCAAGCCGGTTAAAGGAAAAATCCACTGGTGTCATTTCCTATTATAAAACTGGAACTCATTAACCCAGCAGACTTGTTAAAAATCCTTGTGTTTGTTTGAGACTTTGCTTCTTACCTCTGTGATCTCCAGCCTCTGTCCGCTATAGTGATCAATAACATCTCCTGTAGGGCAGAGAAAACACATTTTTAAGTTCAAACAGTATCTGGCTGTTTGATCACAACAGGGGAGTTTTATGTCTCAGGATGACTGCATTGGCAATCTGTTGAAATAATATAGGCCTATAAATATAATAAACAACTCATGCATGTGAGATGGTCCTGACCATAAGATTTCCCGTTGATGGAGCATTTGTTGAAGGTCATGATGTTCTGGGTGAGCGTGCCGGTTTTGTCTGAGAAGATGTATTTGATCTGACCGAGCTCTTCGTTGAGTGTTGTGGTTCGAGCCTCAGCTGGCGTGCCAGTTCGAGCATGATACATGTTCCTGTCCCAGTTGATGTAGTAACTGTTGCCTAACCGGATCACCTCCATACTGCAATGTAAACACAGAGAATGAAAAGGACATTCTTTTCTCTTAATTAGTGCAAAATTGTTGCATCAGCATGGCAATTTGAATTGACAAACTGACAAAAGTTTAATTGAAAAAAGACAGAAGAGCTAGAGCCAACAGGCTTCATTTTACAACATCATTTCTTCATTTTACGAGTACTACAGTCCCAAGTCATAAACTTTGCTGAATTGAACTAATTTCATAATTGATGTACTTTACACAGTTACTGAACCGAAATGAATCAACAATGAACTGATTTCAACTGAATAATGTTTACTATTGTCTTTTTAGAGCTGCTTTACAGCAGATTCAAATTCTATTTGCATAATTGAGTCATTATTTTCCTGTTTATTACTGCGAAGCAGCTTTGAAATAATCTGTATTGTGTAAAGAGCTATATAAATAAAGGTGACATGACTTATGTCCAAATATTAAATGTAAAAAATTTTATGTGGTCTTAGACTTTAAATAGTTTGAATTGTTACTTCTTATAGCACACAAACAAGTATACATGAACAAACACTACCTAACATAAAGTGAGATGGGCACCACAGTGTTGAGGATTATAATGTAGGACCAGAAAGTGAGGAACGCTGAAAAAGCTATGTTCTCTTCCCGAGGAAGAAAGGCATTGAACTTTGACCCTGCGTGGTTTTCCCAAATCCCATTTCCGACAGCCAGAATAATACACATCAGAGCCAGAAGACCAAAAATCTACAAAGAAAACAACAGGTTAACTGTTACCAACCTTCTCCTTAAACAATAACCAACTGCATGCAATATTATGAGCAAATATATTTTTAAATAAATATTTTATTGTTTATTCATTCTATCTTTGTTCTGTTACTTTCTATTGTCTATATACACTACTGTTTGATTATATTTTAAAATATTATTTATTCCTGTGATGGCAAAGCTGAATTTTCAGCAGCCATTACTCCAGATGAAACATACATAATATACAGTATCTATAGAAAATTAAAGAAATAAAGGTGGAGCAAATCTTCATGTGAAAGACAGCTGCAGATTAGACATTTAACTTACAAAGAGCACCAGTACATTCATGAGTCGATCAATGCTTGTCCTCTTAAAGGTGCTTTTCCCACAGTTTTGCATCAACTTGGTCTCTGGGCCTGAAAAAATAAGATATTGTAAATGAACTAAAACACTTTTCCTTTAGGATTGCAATCTACTATAATGAATCTAATCATAAATCCAGTATGATTATTTATTTAAGGGTCGTTTTTGTCTAGTCTGTTTAGTCTATGAACTGGCAAACTATTTTCCCTCCTTAAAAACATACATCACACATTCTCTGTAGTAATAAAGAAGAACTGTACTGCGACACCAGACAGCTCCAGAATAAACACCACACTTCTATCGGAATTTATTACCTGCAAACAGCACCAGGCCAAAGCACCAGTCTGTGTTTCTAAGAGTGCAGCCCCTGAGCAGGACTCGCTCGTTGTCCAGAGAGTATTTCTGCGTGCCGAATGTCAGTGTGCCTGTAAATCGATCCAGGCGGTTGTTAGGAGGCTCACAGCACACCTCCCCTGAAGAAAGCACAGAGAAGATCAGAGGAAAATATTATTTCTCAGAGACTTGGAAGTTGAGAAGACAGACTTCTCGGTTGTGTTTCATTGAAGGTAACTTTTTCTTGAATAGCATAGTTCAGAAAATCTGGTCTTTGGTAAATTTGCTTATTTCATCACATTATCTAGAAAAAGAGCTGACATATCAAATATGCAATTTGTGCATTTTATTTTCTATCAGCTAACAAAACAAAATGAGGATTCACTGTATGAAGGAGAGATGCTGGAAGAATGATCAGAGTGGGCGGGGTCAGTGTCTGTTTACATGCCCTGTACAGCTCTGACTGGTTAGATTTCTGATATGCCCCTCCCCATTTGGCTCTACATGAATGAAAGGAGTATGATCATGGAGGAATAGGGCTTTATCGGCATTTGCTCAGGATATAATTCAACTTAATAATCAAAATCAATAATTAAAATTATCTTGATGAGGCTGGTCTGTGCCTGCTCAAAATTCAGTGTAATGATGCAAAGCTACTAAACCATGCCTGCCATGACCCTCCTCAGCATCTAGAAGCAATAAACACAGACACCTAAATGCCACTTCAGAAGCGCTTCTGTGCCAACTTTTTGGCAAATTTTTGTTTAGATTTTAAAGTGGCACATTAACTAGAGCAAGCAAGAAATCCTTTTTTCTTTCTCTCTTTTTCCTCACCATTGAATGCAGCCAAAGCCTCTAAATTGTCCCCCATGTCTCCTGTTACAGTCAGAGCCTGTTTAACCTTCAGGTTGGTTTCTCTGTGTGGAGAATCGACAAAGAAAATCGACAAAGAAAATCAGGCGTCTAGTACTTCAACTGTAAAAACAAAGAATTCATTGTGTACTTCTAATTTCAGCTTCATAAAAGAAAACACAAATGTATTCAATATAGCTTCAAATATGAAAACCACAAAACAATCCCTCTGTTGTTTCTTGCTCTGTTACTCACCCATCCAACTCTGCAGTCTCAATGTAGATCAAGTTGAGCGGTTCGCTGCTAGACAACAGGAGCAAATCTGCCTGTGATGAGGATGCAGAGAGATAAGGTGATTTTAATTCAATATTAATTTACTTCCCATCCTGAATCTTTACTTAAAGATTTAAAGTTTAAATTAAAGTTTCATTACATGTAAATGTATTATAAGTGTAAATCTTTAAATGTATTACTGTGACAAACTGGTTGTTTTCCAACTTTATGATGTCTCCCACTTGCACATTCATCCATTTCTCACTTATCAGTCTATTATGAAAGAGAAGGAGGGGGAAAAAAAGCATGATGTCTAGCATATAAAACACATCATTCTTCTGATTACAACAAGTTGCAACACTAAGGGTATGTGCATCATTCGTTTCTATTTAACTCAACATAAATTATGCATTCTTGCTGTGCTTGATTGTGACACGCTTTAAATATGATGAGGGACCACCAGAAATCTAGCTTAAAAACTGACAGCACAGAATATAAGGCATCATCATTCTAGTAGTTACTCAGTGTGTGTGTGATCAAAATACATGAACACAGGTCAAAACAACAGGAAGAACCTTTCTATGTGTGTACAGCTGCGTCCTGTTGTGATTGATGTATTTGTTTCAAAAGATTCCAGATTAAACCAGAGATAGTATGAGAAGTAGACGCACCATTTATAGAAAACTAAAAAAAAATGACCACTCAGTAGAGCGGCTGTAAGAATAGAAGTCCTGCCTTTATTTTAAAAGAGCCAATCACCTAAGAGGTAAATGCACCTTACTGGGATTTTTTTTTTTTTTTTTCCAAAACAGGGGAAAAATGTAAAATAATTTCAAGACTAAACAATTAACAAGTAAGACTAAAACATAAATACGACAGCCACTCACTTTCCATTGATAAGCACATTCACCTTACGGTTATTAACCTTCCTGTCACTTCTGTGGCGATTCTGCAAAGAAATAAAAAGAATACTGAAGGAAAATAATGGAGCAAGAAACCACATGAAAGCAAAAAGAAAATGATAACAGAAGCTCTTATGGGATAAATGAATCTTTAAATGCAAAGATTTGCTGCATCCAGAAACTATCCCATCCCAGTTTTATGAACGAGGAGAGAAAGAGGAGTGGAGGGGCAATTCCCTAATTCCCCTCCACTCCCCTCAGCGGGAACATAAGGACTATTGTATTCCAGCTGTGGCTGAGGTGGCTCCCGTTCACTGTATCAGATTTTCCAGTCCACCACTGACAAATTCAGACCCGTAACCTTTTGCTTTACGAGTTTCTGCTGTTTGGAGGAAAGTTTGCTTGATGTATTAAATGACGGCCATGTGCCAAAGTAAAGGGCATTTAAATCAGATGTGTACTGAGTATTATAGTAAAAGCTGTCATTTTCATTAACTAAATGTCATTTACTTCCAACCAGACCGTGGGAAAACAAAGGTAGCTCAATTTGGGATCTAGCAGAGGGTTCTCTGGATCACAGGAGGACTGGAAAAATTAGTGGGGGTCCCACACTGTAGTCTGAATTCAACAATATTTAAATAATTTATATTCCTTACCAAGTACAATGTGATAGTTATGAAGAGAGGGATTTTAGAACTGATGAGATTTCATCCAGTTCTACATGGTTTTACATGAAAGACATAACCTTTATTTTCCCTTATCATGTAGCTTTATCATATAGTCTTAAATGTTTTTAACCACAGCAAAATAAAGCAACAGAATTAAAGGCTTCTGGAATACAGAGCAATAAACTTTAATAAACAGTCTTTGGCATAAACAGTCAAATCACAGTCAGATCTTGCTAGTTCCAGTCAGAAGCGGAAAAATGAAAGAAATATGTACAAAGAATGAATAGCTCTTCAGTGTGTTTCACCGAGTCACATGTGTGTACTTACAATATCGTCAGTGGCATCTTTGGCTGCAGTCACTGATAATACTAACACCAGAGGGACGACAGTGGTGAACCAAGACAGAGAGGATATAGCAGGAATAACCTACAATACAACACACGTTAGAAATGTGCTTTGAATACTGGAATGTGATATTTAAGTAATAAATGCAAATGCCAGTACCGTACTGGTAGCTACAGTACAATACACTGTGCACAGTAAAATCCCCAGAGTTAAATCAACTCTGCTCAGAGTACATATGGTCCCTCTCTAAACAGTGTTAAAGTAACACTGAAGCAGAGTTAAAGTTAATGAGATAATTAAGCAATTAATAAGGCTGTGACTGAAGTCAGTTGTAGTTCTTGCGTTTCTCTTTTCTTCAGTGATTCTGCTTGTTAACAGCAGGTGTTCATCACTAATGTACAATCATCACTTAATTAATTGCTTAATTATCTCATTAACTTTAACTCTGCTTTAGTGTTAATTTAACACTATTTTGAGAGGGACCATATATACTCTGAGCAGAGCTGATTTAACTCTGGAGATTTTGCTGTGTGAGCCAGAGAAGGTACACTTGTAAATATATGAATGGGGGAAAAAATCATATTATACAATATGATGGCATGATCTGAGCTTAAGAAGCACAATTTATGATATTATTTCAATTACAGTTAAATTTTATGTAGTGAAATAAAATTGGAGTAGAAAAAAAAATCACTCAGAAATTGCTAGTAAATTAATTGTCAGTAAAAAAAAAAAAAACAATTACAAAGAAACTGCAAGTATCACATTGAATTAAACATGAAATTTTGAAGTAGTCTATAATTGGATATAGTAATCTATATTGGAGAGCATGAGAAGTAGACGCGCCATGTGCACATATTTAATTAAATGTAAAATTTTGTAGCAGAAAAACTGAAATTTATATAAAACATACTCAAATAAGTTGTTTTATTTACAACTTTGAAAAATCATTGCGTCTGATTTAAAATGTTATTGATAATGCAATTATGACAAACAGTTTCATAGATTTCTGTCTTTCTTCATTCATTTATTACTTTTGCTTCTACCTTCAGTTAAACTGCTAACAGTGATTGTAAATTAATTGCCTAAATTATTACAAGGCTAATAAAGAGTGAGCTAATAAGGTTAAAGGGTCACAATCATTGCATATTTAGTAATAGAATGTGTGGGGCGTAGGCTTAATATGGGAAGTTAAGGTCATGTTTGTTCACATTTTTCGCAATATGCATGACTAAACTACATGACGAAACTTCTTCAAAAAATCTAACTTCATTAACACTATTTTGATAGTCCATTTTAGACATTCTTCTAACTTTGCAACTACATGTCAACTACCAGTCAGTACAGTATTAGTAGACTCTCTGCTTAATATCTGCTTTATATTGGTGATCAACCAACAGACATTTTATTAACTGTAAGTAACTTTGAGAGTTAGTTGACCTAGTTTCAAAGTTACTTATACAGTAGTTAGTAAAATGTCTAAAGTGGACTATTAAAATAAAGTGTAACCCTAAAGTCCTTTGTCTCAAACAGACTTTGAATCCAAATCACTATAAAATGAGTGAATGAATGAATGAATGAGTGAAGGAATGAATGAATGAATGAATAGATTAATGAACTAATGAAAGAATACTCTGAACATCCAGTGCTTCATTTAGTAAACTGTCGGATGTATGACGAACCTGTAGGATAAGCAGGAAGAGGAAGTAGGCATTGGCGATCCTCTGGAACTGCTCAAACAAGTTGAGAGGCAAAAAAGTGAAGGGGTTGTACTTGGAGGTTTTGATGGAATTGGTCTTCAGGAAGAAAAGATAGAGATGAAAGATGGTTAAATAGTGTTGTGCAGACATATTACACGTGTCTAAAGATCACACATGCTTTAAATCATTTCCTAATAAGATAGCAAGTAAGATTTTACACATTTGAATCTCAAAAATAAAGAATACAAGCAATGGCACAGTGACAAATAACAAGTGTTAGATTGTGTTTTTTTTTTAAAGAAGAGAATCAAAAATAACTGCAATTTGTTAAGAGGAAACTGGTTGCACCATATAATGTCATCATGACACATTCTGTAATCTGTATCTTCAGACAAAACACAAATGTTCATTTCTGTAGGTTTGAATTAGAGTGATTTTCAGTCATACTGATTTCATACTCACAGCATATTTGAAGGACGAGTTATATTCTCTGTCGTTTGCTCGGATTTTCCTCTCCACCTCTAGAAACAAATTTAGAGAGAGAAAAAAAAAATTACTTTCGGATTTGAAACAATTACTATATAAGAACTCTTTTTACATTTTTAGGCTTTAGATTAGGTTAATTTGGTTGGGTCAGGCAAGTTCATTGGTAGGACAAACAGATAGTTTCACCCCAAACTCACACCATTGTATGAGAAAATGTGTTTGACAGGATGCTTAAAAATAAACAGTTTTGACAGCACCACAGTGTTAGAGTTTACAGTTTTTTGAGGAATCAACCAATGAATGGCTTACTTATACAGTAGTTGTCTCTGCATACTTCACCATACTTTAACATCATAAAAATGACACTTTGTTTTTGAATGATGTAAGATTTGGCTTGACAGTGTTCTGATGACACAGCTGTGTGCCGTATATGTACCTGTCTCTTTCTTCCGCGTACAGTCTAAGCCAAAGAATGACATGGCTTCCTTTCTTCTTTTTCAAGGATTAATCATCATTTCTCTGAAAAGAGAACAAAAGGCTTGTCTGAGAAAGAGTGTGTGAACTGCTTGATGATGGTGATGATTTTTAAGCACTTTTTGTTTGTATAAAAGCACCAAAACATCCTGACTTTTAAATTCCAATGAATAAAACATTGCTGTGGCACATCTTTTACACAAACATACACACATGAACACATTGATACACTACCAATCAATATATTTTTTAAGCAGTTAAATCTTCTAATCAGCAAGAATGCATTAAATTGATAAAAAAAGGGAAGGTAAAGACATAAAAAGTGATCATGTGACATTGAAGACTGGTGTAAAGGCTGCTGAAAATTCAGCTTTGCCATCACAGAAATAAATTATATTTTAAAATGTATCATAACAGAAAAAAGTCGTTTTAAATTTTTTATAATATTTCACAATAATACCGTTTCTACTGCATCAAAAATAAATTCAGCCTCGGTGAACATAAAAAGGCTTATTTAAAAACATTTTAAAAATCTTCCCGACCTTAAACTTTTTAACGGTAGTGTGCATGCACACTTACACAACACACACGCTCTCCAATTTGAGGAAACAGCACTTATGAAACCCGCCCATTGGACAGAATTCCAGAGTGACTTCAGCACAAGAGTTAATTATAGAAACCGTGTGTGTGTGTGTGTGTTTAAGAATGTGTGTTTTAAATGTACAGCACACATGCTAGAGAAACTCTGGAAGAGCTGTTTTCCACTCTGGCCACAGCTTGGTTACGCTGTCCACATCACTGGGAAAAAAACTAGTCATTATGAAAAACCAAAAAATAAATATTTAATGGGTTACAAATCAGTACAAGTCCCATTCATGTTTAATTTGAAGACTTAAAGTGATAGTTTACCCAAATATGTGAATTATGTCATCATTTACTCACAGTCATGTAATTTGAAACCTGCGTAACTTTGTTCTTGGAGCGTAAAAGGAGATATTTAGCTGAATAAATGTCAAACTGCTCTTTTCCATTCAATGATAGCAGACAGTAACCAAAAGGACCAAAAAGAAAAAAAAAGTAAATGTACCATAAAAGTAGCCCATATGACAATTATTTGAGAGCTATATGGCAAAAGGGAAACATTTCAGAGTATAACTACTTTTCTTCAGAAAAGCAACATGTATCATATGACTTGGAATATAGAATACAAGTTGTATGGAGTACTTGTATTGCGCTTTTTTTTTGTCCTTTTAAAATTTGACTGTGCCTAGTCACTATATGTTTTCATTGTATGGAAAAAAGGATCTAGAAAAAAAATCATAAAGTTTTAATAATTTATCATATTTTTTGAGTCTACATCCCATTGTAAACTGTATGATTAACATGCACTGAAAAACCTAAATAGAACTTTCCTCACTCCAAATATCAGTGACTGATACTATAAAAAAAAAAAAAAAAAATACAGCATACTAAGACAGAGACAACACCCAAGCCATATGTGGAAACTTTGTGAAGTTAATTAATCATGGGAGCATATGATGCAAGGAGTGATTTACAGGAAAAGAGGCAGAATTGGAGAGAACCGAAGAATAAAATGTGAAAGTGGTTGAAAAAAGATAGACATGAGTCCAATCAAACCACAGAAACAAATACGGGGGGATCTGAGGGGGTGCAAAATGACAAGGTGCAGACCACAATACGCACATATAAAAACCACATATGCAAGTGCATGTCTACAAACACGCATGGTACAGAAACACCTGTCTCGCTGCCACCACAGTAGGGTTAGGCTGTAACCTCACTGTACATCAACAAAAAAAAGTAGTCAATGAAGAAACTCAAATATAAAATGTACTGATACATTTGTGTGCAAAACCTGCTTGACCAAATAAGGTGTGAAGAGCTGGAGGTGGTAAAGAAAAAGAAAAAACAAAATCAAACCACAGAAAGAGAGAGGCAAAACTTTCAGGTTTACTAATCACCGACTATAAATTATTCACTTAAGCTGGGGACACACTTAACAGTTGTAAGGCCGATTAGAAACGTATTTTGATACTTACAACTGATCGTGCCCAAACGCGCAGAGTCAGAGCCAGTTGCGTTCAGTCGGTGTTTACAGTCGGTGTTTAATATCCGTGTGTAAGTATTTTAATCTGCTTCAGTCGAAGGAAACCGTCTTTATGTGTTGAGCTCAGTCTTAGAATGTCATTAAGTGTGTCCCCGGCTTTAGTCTCACGCTTTCCAACAAGACCACACTTGCCTTGTAAATTCCAAGTAGATTTTTGAAATTGAATGAAATTAGCAAACAGGATGAGGTATTGTATAGTGAACTGAAATAGATTGAACTGAAATTGAACTAAAGTAGAATTAAAATGTATTGAAAATTTAAGACAGGCTTTGAATAATGGCTTGACAAAGTAAATAAAATAAAATATTTGAAGGTAGTATCCTGTCATTTCAATTCAAATTCCAATTCAACTTCCAGTGGGTTGGAATTAAAATTGTGGGTCCCACTTTATATTAAGTGGCCTTAAATACTATGTACTTACATCAAAAAATAAGTACAATGTACATATTGGGTTCATATTGAATTGCAAAACACTTTTGCTGCTATTGAGGTGGGATACGGGTAAGGTTAGGGAAAGCTTTGGTGGTATGGGTAGGTTTAAGGTGTAAGGGATGGGCCAACAGTGTAATTATAAATGTAATTACAGAAATTAATTACAGATGTAATTACATGCAGGTGTTTTTTAAAATATAAGTACAATACGAAAAACATGTATGTACACAATAAGTGCATTGTATCAATTGATTAATTTAAATGTAAGTACATAGTAGTTAAGGCCACTTAATATAAAGTGGGACCAAATTGTGATTAAACTGGTGAAAAAATGGTGACCATATTCATATAAATTCTAACTTGAATTCTTAATGCTGACCTAAATAAATAAATAAATGTTAAAGGGTTAGTTCACCCAAAAATGAAAATTATGTAATTAATTACTCTCCCTCATGTCGTTTCACACCCGTAAGACCTCTGTTCGTCTTCGGAACAAAAATTAAGATATTTTTGACAAAATCCGAGAGTTGTCTGACTCCTCCATAGATAGCAATGAATTTAACCACCACTTTGAAGGTCCACGAAGGTACTAAAATAGTATCATTAAAATAGTTTAAAATATACAAAGTTTACAATACAATGAAGCGACGAGAATACTTTTTGTGCGCAAATAATGAGCCGGCCAATAATGAGTCGGTGTTCTGACAGAGAACCTGGAAGTGCTGAACGTAAACAACGTAGGAGAATGACACAGAAGAGAAGATATCGATTAAATTTACTATTCTCTTGTTTTGTTTTTGCACACAAAAAGTATTCTTGTTGCTTCATAAAATTAAGGTTGAACTACGTCAACTTTTTTAACAATGTCTTTAGTACCTTTCTGGACCTTGAAAGTGGTGGTTAAATTTCTGTCTATGGAGGGGTCAGACAACTCTCAGTTTTCATCAAAAATATCTTAATTTGTGTTCTGAAGATGAACCAATGTCTTACAGTGGTAGAATGACATGAGGGTGAGTAATTAATGACAGAATTTTCATTTTTGAACGAACTAACTCTTTAAATGTCAAACATCAACTGCCCCATTTTCAAAGGCAACACTAGGAAATCCTCATGCAATACTCCTTCTCTGACCTTCCTCTCTTTGGAGGGAAAAACAATGACTGGTGATTTTAAAAACACAATCTGGAGCCTAGAAGTCAAGTGGCTGTCATATATGCGTGTACGTTTTTAAAAGGGGCTATTGTGTGCCCTCTTGTTTTCCACCTTTCCCTTTCCTATGTTCCTGTGTGATTATAAAACAAATGGGTGTTCATATGTGAGTAATATCTGAGTGATATGAGAAATATACAGGGACAAAAAAAAGGAAGATCCTGCCTTTTGATAAGCTTGGTGTGATGTCTCAGAATACCTCATATGGGCTGACATGCTCTGGTCACTATTACTCTACACCACTTCAGATAATCTACAGTGCCTGACTGCTATTTTTAAAATCCATGACTGTAAATGTGTCATAACACAGAGAAGCTGGAACATGGAAATAAATATCATAGCAGAATCACAAAATTATGTTTAAAACATGATTTAAAAAAAAGAATGAAAAATAATTTTAAAAAGAAGAAATGAAAAAGAAAAAATGTTTTATAAAAGAAAAAAGGGTTTGTGGTGTCAAAAACATTTTTTGGTTTTAAAGCAAACAAACAAACAAACAATTGGGCAAATCAGAAGGGTGTGAAAATACAGATACTGAAACCACTTAAGTGGTTTTGAAAGTAGGGCAGTGCATTGATCAAGGGGTTCTGTAGAATCCCACTGAAGATAAAAAGAAATGTTGTAGTATGTGTTAATAAATAAAAAGACACTTTTTTTTTAATTACTATAAATCAACACAGGGTAACTGTTTGGACCCTGAATGCACAAACAGAAACTGTGTGACTCCAACTCAGTTTGGTAATCTATGAGGGAATGGGTAAAAAAACATTGTGATTTTCAACCTTTTGATTAACAGTTGACAGACCATACAATAGAAGGAAGTGCTAATGACAGACATGTGAATACAATGTAGTCTGCACACACTGTGGGAAAGCTAAAAGATTAGCAACAGCATGTGCAACAAAACATTGTAACACAACAGAAATAGTGATTATTAAAGTCTCCAATGGATCAGTTTGGAGTGTTGGTTGCAAACCTTGGCTTTTGTAGGTTACCGCACGCATTTCAAGACAGTACGAAGCATGCAGTGACTTGCAGCAGGATTCCTCAGATATGCAGTAATTGCCTAGTAGTGAGTAATTTCAGTCTGGAGATGACAGCAGATTAGTGCTGGGGAAGATTCTTTGAAACTGGAGTTTGACAAGTAGTCAAGTAGTTCATCTACAGTATAGCAACTACAGTATCTTTAAAATAGTAGTTGGTTACACTACAAAGTAAACTACCAAAAAAAAAAAAAAAAAGTATATAACAACATTAAAGCTATTTAAAGGCAATATCTTTCATATAACCATGATATCATAATTTAATCTCAGCTGCTTTTTAATGAATGAATCAATCTCATAGAGTGAAAGCAGCAAACTATCCTAGGGATGCACAATACACCGATCAGGCATAACATTATGACCACCTTCCTAATACTGTGTTGGTTCCCCTTTTGCAGCCAAAACAGCCCTGCCCCATCAAGGTATGTTCTCCACTAGTCCCCTGAAAGTGTGCTGTGGTATCTGACACCAAGATGTTAGCAGCAGATCCTTTAAGTCCTGTAAGTTGTGAGGTGGGGCCTCCATGGATCAGACTTGTTTGTTCAGCACATCCCACAGATGCTCGATTGGATTGAGATCTGGGGAATTTGGAGGCCAAGTCAACACCTCAAATTCATTGTTGTGCTCCTCAAACCATTCCTGAACCATTTTTTGCTTTGCGGCAGGGTGCATTATCCTGCTGAAAGAGGCCACAGCCACCAGGGAATACCATTTCCATGAAAGGGTGTATATGGTCTGCAACAATGCTTAGGCAGGTGGTACATGTCAAAGTAACATCCTCATGGATAGCAGGATCCAAGGTTTCCCAGCAGAACATTGCCCAAAGCATCACACTGCCTCCGCCGACTTGCCTTCTTCCCATAGTGCATCCTGGTGCCATGTGTTCCCCAGGTAAGCGACGCACACGCACCTGGCCATCCACGTGATGTAAAAGAAAACGTGATACATCAGACCAGGCCACCTTCTTCCATTGCTCCATGGTCCAGTTCTGATGCTCACATGCCCACTGTTGGTGCTTTCGGCGGTGGACAGGGGTCAGCATGGGCACCCTGACTGGTCTGCAGCTATGTAGCCCCATATACAACAAACTGCGATGCACTGTGTATTCTGACACCTTGTTATTAGAACCAGCATTAACTTCTTGAGCAATTTGAGCTACAGTAGCTCGTCTTTTGGATTGGACCACACGGGCCAGCCTTTGCGCCCCACTTGCATCATTGAGCCTTGTCCGCCCATGAACCTGTCGCCGGTTCACCACTGTTCCTTCCTTGGACCACTTTTGATAGATCCTGACCACTGCAGACAAGGAACACCCCACAAGAGCTGCAGTTTTGTAGATGCTCTAACCCAGTCTTCTAGCCATCACAATTTGGCCCTTGTCAAACTCGCTCAAATCCTTACGCGTGCCCATTTTTTCCTGCTTCTAACACATTAACTAATATATCCCACCCACTAAAAGGTGCCGTGACGAAGAGATCATCAGTGTTATTCACTTCACCTGTCAGCAGTCATAATGTTATGCCTGATCGGTGTATTTCGGCCACCATATTGGTATCGGCCAATATATGTTAATTTTTTATGTTATCGTTATCGGCCTGGAAAAGAAAATTTGGCCAATATATAAAAGCCGATAAATAATGGATTATTTCCTTTAGCTGAGATACTTCAGATGCACACTGTTTGCCATGATGATTTTGAATTGCTTGATATGACTTCAAAAAGGAACAGTTAAGTGCAACGTGCAGCGCACATCTGTTATATACCTGTAGTAGGGCTGGGCGATATATATCGCATGCGATTTTCACGCGCATTTCGTCAGTAAAGCCGGTTCCCTGATTACCGCTAAATCGCCATCACCTGCTTTCAAATGGAGCGGCATTTAATAGACAGAGCCGTAGTTCACTGACAAGCTACGCAATATCGCGTTCATATTGCAGATGAATCGCCTTCGATAATGAACGCGATATTGCGTAGCTTGTCAGTGAACTACTTTTGTTTTTGTAATCAGGCTCTCAAAAATTAAATAAAAAATTGGATTTAGATTTATTGGCCAATATATCAGTTATCGGCTTTCAAATATAAAGAATTATCGGTTATTTGTATCGGCCAAAATTTTCATATCAGTACATCCCTAATTTATACTAACTACAGCTATAAATATAATTGATAATTTAGCAATAAACACAAGGTAAATATTTCACTGTAAACAAATGTCTGTGAAGGCAATGTAATTGTAATGACTCCATATGTAATTAATCCATATTTTTTATTATAATATTATGTTAAAATACAAAATATGACATTAAATATTTACATGAACCATCAAAATGAACTGATTCTCCTGATTGAATCAGATGCTCTAATGCTACATAAAAGAAAGAGAAACATTCTAGAAGAGTTTTTGATTCATTTTGTTTGGCTGTAAAGTTTGCTATAATGTGATAAAATAGTGATGCAGCGTTTTATTAGTTTAACATGGAGAATGAAGTTTGTTACTGGAAAAAAAGGATTTTGAAAATGGCTGACCTACTGTCAGTGAATAATAGCATAGCTAATTAGTTACACACCAACACTGCTGATGCCTGCTGAAAGTTTAATCTAAATAAAAAAGTAACTTAATTACAAATATTTAGGTTTACCAGATGTTTTTCCAAAATTGGTCAACAACATGTTTCTTTGAAAAGGTTTTTCTTTTCAGTTATGCAAACAAGTACGGAGCATTTTTTTAAAGCATAGTTCAATTTAATGTGTTTACCAAAGTGTTTACCAAACCATACCAAACTCATCCAAAGAGCTGCAGGAAGTCTGATAGGACCACGTCTCCGTAACTATGAATGAGGTCAATAGAGGTAAAAATGAGAAAGACACGCTGAGAGATGACTTTCCCTGCAGTTTACATATTAAATGGCTAGTAAAGGAATGTTGTCTGTAACCGTTGCTTTCCAAGCAAAACAACTCAATAAACACAAGCACTCATCCAGCACTAATTCACAGTAAAGGAACATCTCAAGAACCTAGTTATACATTAAAGGCCAACAGCATCATCTCTACGAAACCCATCCTGAAGCAGACCCTCTACTACTAAATGTCTGTGTAGTGAGCTGCAGGCAACAAAATGTGAAGTGTGCCACTGTTGCAGTGGGATTTCATCATTTCCCCAGCTTCACTCAGGGTGTGCAGGAAACACGCTGAGTGAGTCAGTCAGTGGCGGGCATCATGGGAAGAGCCATATGATGGGCGGCCGAGAGCTAAAGAGCAATGTTCAAGGTTAAAGCATCTCACTTGAGATAAATGTCTGGGGCTATAGACGTCATGTTAACTGTGTGAATTGAATTTGTCAGCTGTCAGTCAGCTGTTCCTATGTCTAATTTGTATGGAAGTTTGTTTCCACCATGAAATAAAAAATAAAAGTTAATTGCGACTTTTTATCTCACAATTCTGACTTTTTTCCCCTCACAATTGTGTTTATATCTCACAATTCTGAATTTTTCTCAGAATTGCAAGATATAGAGTTATAAAGTCAGAATTGCCAGATATAAACTCGCAATTATGAGAAAAAAAAGTCCGAATTTTGAGTTTATGTCTCGCAATTCTGACTTTATAACTCGCAACTGCATGTTATAAAGTCCGAATTGCAAGTTTATATCTCACAATTCTGACTTTATAAGACGCAATTGCAAGTTTATATCATGTAATTCTGGCTTCATAACTCGCAATTGTGAGTTTATATATCGCAATTCTAAAATCAATATATATCGAGTTATAAAACCAGAATTGCTTGATAAAATCTTGCAATTGCAAGAAAAAACTCGCAATTCTGAGAAAAAAAAAGTCATAATTGTGAGATGAATAGGCCCTTTTAAGTACCTTTTTAATTTTTTATTTAGTGGCGGAAACAAGCTTCCATAAATTTGTCTAATTTCATTCAAAATGAATAATTTAAAAAAAAAAAAACTTTTTTTTTTTTTTTTTATTAAAATAGTACTTTTTTATTAGTACTTTTTACTAGAAATCTCCATGATATTTTGCTCTCTATTAAGCTCAGGTCACTTGTTCAGTCAAGTCTAAGGGATTTTCCTGTCTGCCATACTTTTTATCATCTACCAGCAAAAAACACAAGTCGGATTGCTAAGAAAACCATAACACGCCTCTTATTAACAAACTGCACGGTTTGAGGAATCACAAAAGGTGAGCTATAAGTTTAATGCTATATGAGCAATTCTAGTAGTGATAGTGATGTTAACCAAGCATAATTAATAATAATAATAATAATATTAATAATAATAAGACAACATCATAAAAGTTGTGACATGCAACAAGACTTCTTCTGTTGTTATTGTAAGTAGTACTTTATTGTTCACTTTTTGTTTTCTTTGCTAGCAACTTCACTGTTATAAATGCAAAAGAATTTGAGGAACTCAGTTACTTCTTGTTTTATCTGTTTTTACGGACATCCCCACATGGGATTAAAACATTGAACTAAACTTCATTTTCTACTTAACTGTGTAATTGTACATTTATCCATACTAAAACCGATGCTAAGAAAAGACATTTTTGACACTAACCTTAATTAAGCATCAATTTATATAATTTCAGCTTTTAAAAATACTAATACTAATAAAACAATGTCTAGTAGAGACAATACAGCAATAAATCACAACTAAATGGAAAACCTATAAGACAAGAGCAGATGAATAATTCAACCAATCCTTACAATAGCACTCAGGTATAGCAAATGAAGGAGAGGCCTCTCATTTTACCAGATAAAGACATGTCATTTCTAATGACCTTTTAATTATTTATCCATTAACAATAACAGTCTGTCACAGAGACAATCATATCCGATCAGACAGAGCCTGCTGTGTGTTGACACTGCATTATTTATCTGCTTATTTGACAATAAATTATATGGGCCATCAGAGGAACTCGGGGTCATGCGACAGTCACAGATATACACAAAGCCATCATAAACACTACACAGCACTGGAAGGCCATCACAAACTCCTAAACCTGAAGAGAACCAGACTTCAGACTGTACCTAAACAAGTTTTGAGAATCTTTTTCAGTACAAGACAAATCATGCAAGTTTTCTTGCTTGATTTTAGAAGTCTGTAATCAACAGTACTAAATATTCAGCAAAATAATGCAAAAGTTATCCTACACTTTCCAAAAAAGGATAAAAAGGGTCGGTTTTACTGACTATACAGTTGTACTCTATGCACTAGTGTTTGGAAGAGCCAAAACACAATAAACTATGGGATTTTTTTTTTATTGACACCCAAAAAGTCCTTCCCAAAACAAGCCACAGGATTCAAGATATCATTCATATCTGTAGCACAAATGAGGGATGAGTTACATGCCAAAGTTTAATACTTAAAAGAATAAAGAATAAAACCTACCGCTACTTTAAATGCGTTATGAGCAACTTCTTGTGCAACACCAAGTCCATCTAATAATTTTTGGAGGGGATTGTATATACAGCAAAGTACTATGTATGCTTTGCTACATTAATAGACTAATGGTCTGATATATATTATTATATTTATATATAAATAAGGTTGCAAACTGCAAAGTTATATTTTGTACAGTATAAACTGAGTAAACCTCCAGTTAATCCCCAGAGTCCCCATACTAAACAGACAGAAGTGGGGGAAAAGTCAGATTCAGGTATATTACACTACAATACCTGCCAAAATGAGGATGCCTTCAAAGAGTTACAGACATTTTCAAAGGTTTAATCTTGTGTTATCAATATTGCTGCCATTTCTCTCAAAAATACATACATAAAAAAAGTATTCATTATGAAGACGTCATTTCATTTTTCAAAAAAATGTGTGTACAGAAGAACAGCAGTTTAAATCAATTCTCACCTGGTGTTAAAGTAACTTCAAGAGAGTTTAACTCTGTATGCCATAAGTTTCTTTGACAGCTGGATGGGTAGAAAAGTTATCCAGTCCAACAGAATGCAAATTTCCAAACATCTCAGCTTTTTTGGTCTAATTTTTGACACCTTCTGTACTCGTACACAAGGCAACCATGACCAAAATCTCACCCTCAGGCTGTGTACCAACGTAAACCTCCTAGTCTTTCCACCCCTCTTTTGAATCTGCTGAGACAAGTAGAATGAAAAACTCTTTCACTCTCACAGCCACTATCTTACTTCCTGTGTTTTGAGGACCGTCTGTCGAGTCTCCCTCTGCTAACCTTGACCTCTTGCTGCACCCCTAACCTTTACCCTCGGCATTCTTACCGTAAACGTCCTACGGTGACATCGCAGTGTGTGTAGTTGGTCTAACAAGGCACTCCTTTCTCCAGCCAGAGATCACCAAAGTCAGCTAAAGAGTCTCCTCCTCTTTGTGTTGCCCTCTTATTTTCTCTTTCTCCTCCTCCTTTCTCTCACTTTTCAGCCTTCCATCTGCTCTCACTTTGCGTTTATGGGAAACAGGGAGTGCAGGCATCCAGCCTAAACTCATTCACACACACACACACAGACACACACACAGACCCCACCACACACACGCAAGATAAACAAGGAAGAGGCGGCGACAACTTGCAATGCTCTCTTTAGTGTTACTCTTTATTTCTCTACACTTGAGACAGTTCATGTGAGGTAACATTTACTCTGTCTGCCTGAGTAATAAACTGTCAAACTTTTATTTAGATCTCTGTGCATCTCTCGGTCTCTTTCTCTCTCATACACACCCACTTACTTACTAAAAAAGTATTGATTTCCTGTACACCAAAAAAGGAAGCAACCCATTTTTTTTCCCCCCATTCCTCTAACCACTGACAAAGAACAGCAGTACTGAGCATGTTCAATATGACCACAAGGCCACACACGTAGAAAATACACACATAATATACACATTTACTTAACTATCTAAATAAGGACTTCTGCTGTTTTTATATAAAGCTAATTATAATCGCTATAGACAATTACTTAAATCCTAAAATGTAACTTTTTGCATTTTTAAAATAAATATGTAAAAAAAAAAATGTATTCTTATTAATAATAATAATAATAATAATAATAATTAAAAATAAAGTTGAATCAAATAAAATACATAATATATTATCATATTTATGTATTAGGTTTTTTTAATTATGGAACTTCTATCATAATCAGCTCACTTCTTGGAACTTAAAGCCAAGCCAAGCACATTTTCAGAGAAAAGCCATCATAGGCTGAGGATGTATTTCCATCTTGTAAGAGAATAATCATTATAATAGTCCTGATACAGCACTTGTCAGGTAACAAATGCATGCATCATATTTTGTTGAAAAATTATTATAGGAAATGATTATAGGTAACCTCATTATAGACAGATCCAAGAAAAGAAAACAGGTTAATCATACTAATCCAAACTATAAACACTCATGAGTATAAGCACGCGCACGCACACACACACACACACACACACACACACACACACACACACACACACACACACACACACACACACACACGTTGGGTTTATGCTCTATGGGGAATTTCCACAGATATAATTATTTTTATAATGTATAAACTAAACTCTAAACCTATCCATCACAGAAAACTTTCTGCATTTTTACATTTTCAAAAAACATCACTTAGTATGATTTATATGCCGTTTTCCACATGGGGACCAAAAAATGTCCCCACAAGGACAAGGATTTGGGATATTTTTTCCCCATAACGTAGGGTTTACAAGTACCCCCCCCCCCCCACACACACACACACACACACACACACACACACACAACTTACTGTCATTAAACACTTTTCCATGTATCCAATTTCCTGCATATTTACAGAAAACATTTATAAGAGTATCCATGTTTGTCCATATTGATTATACTTGGCATTTACAATTCTTCATCTGCTGAAAAACCACAGAGAACAAACAACGTTAAGTTAAACAAGCAAAAACAAAAAATGCAGACCAATGTCCAACTCACCCAAAACGTGGAAGTGAGAGAACTTGAACGTGACACTGCGAAGATTGCTTTACTTTAAATGTGAAAAAGTGCATTTCTCAAAATTCATTTAATTTCACCGCCTATTAAATATATCCCACATTGAAATTCCATCATTAAAAGCAAATAAATGATCCGCATTATACGGAAACCAGTCTTACCTCAATTGCATTGATTTTTAAAACAGGTCACCTCATTAAAAGCAGGGGTCAAGGGAATTAAATGGCCTGGTTGTTCTGAACAACAAGCTGGGCAATGCTAGACTTCCCATACCTGAATCGTATTCCTTTACAGGAACTTCTAAAGAGAGAAGAAACACTATAACTGACATGAAAGACAACAGAAGAGAGGAAACTTTTAAGAGGAAGAACCAGTCATACTGAGAGGCAGAAAGTGTGAGCATAGGCCTTCCTACCACAGGATCTATGCATCCAAACACAAATATCAATGCTTATTAGCAGCACATTGACGTCTGCACAATGAAAGATGTAATAGACCAGAGGATTCATTCTTAGAGAAACACACAAATACATTAATTCATAAATAATTTATAAATAAATTCCAGAATATCGATTCAATCTGTGATCTCCTCCATCATTTTGAATACATAAATAGCTTTCCACATATTGACAAACATAAAACATATGACCAAAAGCTAGAATTTACAATAAATACATGCACATGTGGTAATCTATTTTACAGATGCTTGGTAGTGCAAATATTATAAACAAAACAAAACATAACTCAATTACACCTCAAAAAAGAGAGCATACAAACAACTTGGCACAAGGTAAACAAAGTTTCATACAGTACATCCCTTCTCGTTGGCTGGCACTACTGGTTGGCCTATATTTGTCTTTTTTTCTAGCGTATTTATCTGTTTTGAGACATTTGTGAAAAAACTAAGGGAAATAATCATGATCTTTGGAATATTTGGAGAGGTCGGACCACGACTGAACCATCTTTCACGTTAAACAAAGATGGTGAATGTATTGAAGGTATTACAGATAATATTTCAGGATCACATTAGTGAACAGACCAATGCAGAAAATGTGTATCTACCTAAATGTGCATATGTGTGCCTGTCAATCAAAGGATAGACATCAAATGTAAATAGATCTTGTTTAGACCACTCCCCCCATTATAAGACTCCTCCCATTCAGAAGGCCACAAAGAACTGTATGGAATGAGCCCATAGACTCATGGTTTGGCAAAACTCTCGCATTTTCTTATACTTGATCTTCTGATTTGATCTTCTTGCACATGAACAATTTTTGTAACATCACTGATATTTTTCATTACAATGTGCTTGAAATAATTGAAGCATTCATTAAAGTCGGCAAGTTGCAATAGTCTTTTATTCCCTATTTTAATGTATATGCAAGTGAAACTGCTTTTCGAACAAGAACAAATGTAGGACGGGACTTGATTTTGTCCACGGGGAATTGATTTGATCGTTGTCATTTGCCATTGCTGCAATCTCATGTGAGTGACAGGTTGTCCTACCCTCACACCAAAAAACACTTCATCAGAAGTGAGGAAGTGATTCATTTAATGATTCATGATCGATGATTTTTCCAGTCGTTTGATTAAAATCGTAGATATTTCTAGCCGACAAAATATTTTAGTGATGACAACCATTTTTGACATCACACTTTGAAAATTCCCTGATATTAACAGATTTTCCATGACCGTGGGAACGCTGTTCTCAGTGCGAGCACTCATCTTGTGAGCTGTTGCCCATCATGAAGAGTGATGCAAAGCCATTCAGAGGATTAAGTGACTCTCAAGGCTTTGAATAAACATATAGGATTCTATAAACAGTGTGGGTCCTTGTGTGATCGGTTTGTGAAGGTTTGTTTGTCTGTCAGATTCAGCCAGGAAGTCTTTCATTTGCCTCAAATGATCAAAGTCTGTGTTTTAATCAGTCCACTTTCATCGTTATAAGAGGTCAACCTTCTGCTTCATCTTCACCTCCCCTCTTCAACAGGTCTGGTCTCAGATTTTAGTTTGACGAACTCTTTGGCAACCTCATCAGTGGAGCGTTGAGAGAGGATTCGTAGCGCGGTGGTCCCGGTTTCATCTATGTTGATACGCGGGCCCAAAGGGCACCAGCACACGCAGCTTTTCCGGTCTGCTATGTCACGCAGCTGCAGTACTGCGATCCCGACCACCCGGTCCGCACGACCAAAACAGTAATCCTTCACCGTTATCTGAATCTCATAGCAGTCCAGACTCATGCCTTTACCAAACACACTGAGATTGAGATAAAAGAAGGGGGGAAAATACACATATGAGTGGACCATTCTCAGTAATATGACTTTTTATATATATATATATATATATATATATATATATATATATATATATATATATATATATATATATATATATATATATATATATATATATATATTTTTTTTTTAATAAAGGTTTAACTGCCACTAAGTACAAGAGAGACATAATTGTAGCAAACATTGGGCTGTCAATTAATAAACACTTGATGATACGAACCTCTTTTTTTCCTTTAAAAAAAAAGAAAAAAAAAAGTACTCAAGTAACTCTTGTATCTTTTTGTCAAGTAACTGACTAGAAGAAATCAGTAGTCGAGTAAACCCTACAAACCCACACATTTAAATAGAGTAACATTTACAGATGAGAGTTGTTTTCACTCACAATTGAAACGCCTCGTTGTACTTCGCAGTCCAGCTGTTGTTTTTCGATTTGGTTGTGAATTTTCGTTTCTTTTCTGTGAGCTGTGGGCCGACCAGGTTAACCTCCACAAATGGACGAAACATCCCTGAGGTCTGCCATTTCATGTCATTTACTGCAATCACTGAAAGAGAAAGAGAGAAAGAGTTTGTAAAAAGATGCCAGGGGTGAATAAATCATCCTTATCTCACCAGACACTTAAATGCACAGATAAGACTCCTAAATTTAGCTCTTGTTTGCTGTAGTGCTCTCACCTCTGACGCCGAGTTTCTGCTCAGTGTTTCCAGCTGGGGGCGACAAATCCAACTGAATTACGGCCTCCCCTATTGGCCGCTCAACCCCAGAGCCTGTCAATCAAACACAAATATGGTACATTCAACATGGTGCTTATCCTTACATTCAGATACATGCATAAAAACACATTTTCACTTTTTATGATTGTGATTAAAAATTTGTGGAATTATATGGAATGTATTTCATAAATTGTTTTAAAATGTGGCATTAAAATAATATACCAAACCAAGCTGAAAGTATTTTACTCGAGTGATAGCTAAATAGTGAAGCTTTATCAAATTAGCCAAAATATTTATTAAACAAACATGTAATGAGCAGGGGATTTCTTGGAACAGAAATGCATTTTCTCATAAAAGGATAAAGATATCAAGTATTTTTCAACAGATTTCTTGAGCAGCAAATCATTAACATATATTACAATGATTGGTCCCACTTTATATTAAATGGCCTTAACTACTATGTACTTACATCAAAAAATAAGTACAATGTACTTATTGGGTTCATATTGAATTGCAAAACACATTTGCAGCTATTGAGGTGGGATACGGGTAAGGTTAGGGGAAGCTTTGGTGGTATGGGTAGGTTTAAGGGTAGGGGTAAGGTGTAAGGGATGGGTCAACAGTGTAATTATAAATGCAATTACAGAAATTAATTACAGATGTAATTACATGCAGGTGTTTTAAAAAAATATAAGTACAATGTAAAACATGTATGTACACAATAAGTGCATTGTATTAAATGATTAATTTATATGTAAGTACATAGTAGTTAAGGCCACTTAATATAAAGTGGGTCCCAATGATTTCTGATCATTGACATTGAATACTGGAGTAATGGCTGCTGAAGATTTGGCTTTGAAAGGAGAAAGTAACATTTATAAAACACATTAAATATATTTCTTAATTCACAAGATAAAGAGAGAGAGAGAGATATACTGCTCCTAGCCCTTCAAAGAGTCAAGGATAAATGAATTTTCGGCCCACCTCGGTCAGGTCGAACATTCTCTTTGGGGGTAATCCTGATGCCCATTCCATTTTGAACTGCAAGAAGAAATGTTTCATTTTAAAAATATAAGAGTCCTGCAAATGTCAAATAATTTATACAGATTGTGTAGCCATGTGCAAGGGTTGATAAAAGTCAGCCACTGAACATGTGTGCGTGTGTATATATCTCACCCTGAGCATGTTGTGTTGTCACAAATGTCTTGATAAGAGCATCTGTGGTCTGTGTATATAGGGAGAGAGCGTAACGCAGCGATGACAGCTCAGGACTCTTTTCCAGATATACTTTTTTTAAACCGTTCCCACCAGCATGGAAAAACAGCTACCCAGCAGCAAGTTTGAGAAAGAGAGAGAGAGAGAGAGAGAGAGAGAGAGAGAGAGAGAGAGAGAGAGAGAGAGAGAGAGAGTAAATCATGAATTTCCTATTAAAAAGGTGCTACAGACAGCAACTTGTTTTGTCCGACCAAGTTACTACGTGTGAAATGTCATGCCTGCGGTGAGCAGCTTTCTCAGACTGTGTTTCTCAGTTTCTCTTTCCTACCCACACACTTTTTCATGACGCACCAATTGGAAGAATCCAAACCCTCTGTGTGCAACATGTTGACTTGCTGTGACAGTTCTGTTTTTAAGCAGACAGCCAACACTTTAACGTGTTGAAACTCAGCGGGCATGCCATATCCACCAACACACCTTGATTGAGTCCAGTGCTACCTCCATGATCAGGCATTGCCTTGGCGACAAGCTCTTTGGCTCCACCCCTCCCTATAATGAGAGAGAAGTATTAGCCACACCCACTTCCATAGGCTATAGGTTATATGTTTTACCCATGTATTTATGGTTAATACCTTTAGTTTAGACAGTTCCTTAGCAGCAGTAAGAAGTTGAGCTCCCTGTAGTAAAAAAAAAAACAAACAAAAAAAACAGAATATCTCAAATATCTGTCTGCCAGCATTGGCTAAAAAATATTGTGTATAAAAGGATTAGTTCACTTTAAAATGAAAATCACCCAAAGATTTACTCACCTTCAAGCTATCCTAATTTCTTCTTTTTGATGAACACAATCCGAGTTATACTAATAAATATCCTGATGTGGCCAAGCTTTATAATGGCAGTGAACGGGGGCAACGAGTTTGAAGCTCAAGAAAATGCATCCATCCATTATAAACATACTCCACACGGCTCCAGGGGGTAAATAAAGGCCTTCTGAAGCAAAGCGATGTGTTTGTGTAAGATAAATATCTATATTTAACAAGTTATAAAGTAAAATATATAGATTCCACCAGACCGCCTTCTGTATTCAAGTTACGAAGAAAGTGTAACGCCTCTCGCAGTTCAAAACGTTTATGCTACGTACTACGCCTTCCATATTCAACTTACGAAAAAATCATAACTGACGTGACATCATTTTACTTTATAACTTATAAAATGTGGAGTATGTTTATGATTGGTAGGATGCACTTTCTTGAGCTTCAAACCCGTTGCCCCCATTCACTGCCATTACAAAGCTTGGACGCATCAGGATATTTATTACTATATCTCCAATTGTGTTCATCAGAAAGAAGAAAATCATATACACCTAGGATTGGCTTGAGGGTCAGTAAATGTTGGGGTAATTTTCATTTTAAAGTGAACTACTCCTTTAACTATAGGGACAGTATTATGGTCTGTTCCAGTACAAGTATAAGATGCAGTCACACTTTAAAAATAGTTTTAATTTATAAAAACTGGAAACATTTCTGTCTGAAAATCCAACCACGTTATCGCCTAAAATGGTCATTGTGAAATTAAAAATAAGATTTGCATTTTATAAATGCAAAATGCTTAAAATAAAACAAACAAAACAAAAACAAGACAAAACATTTTATTTTAAAAAAAAAATCAAAAATCAAATTTTTTGTGTTGATGACCATTGATGGTCACTTCTGATTGCTTGAGTACTGTAATTGCTGCTATCTCTAGACAATATTCCGACACTGACAATTGAAATAATAAACAAAACGAAAAAAAACCAAAAAAACATTGATAATGACCACTTTGTTCCAGTAAAGTAACATACAGTGGCATGAAAAAGTATGTGAACCCCTTGCAGAATCTGTGAAAATGAGAATTATTTTAATAAAATAAGAGGGATAATAAAAAAATGCATGTTATTTTTTGTTTAGTACTGTCCTGAGTAAGATATTTTACATAAAAGATGTTTGCATTTAATTCACAAGACAAAACAATAGCTGAATTTATTAAAATAACCCCATTCATAAGTATGTGAACCATTGATTCTCAATACTGTGTGTGGTTACCTGATGATCCACAACTGTTTTTATGTTTTGTGATGGTTGTTCATGAGTCTCTTGTTTGTCCTGAGCAGTTAAACTGAGATCTGTTCTTCAGAAAAATCCTCCAGCTCCTGCAGATTCATCAGTTTTCAAGCATTTTTGCATATTTGAACCCTTTCCAGCAGTGACTGTAGGATTTTGAGATCTGTGTTTTCATACTGAGGACAACTGAGGGACTCAAACTCAACTATTAAAAAAGGTTCAAACATTCACTGATGCTCCAGAAGGAAACGCGATGCATTAAGAGTCGGGGGGTGAAAACTTTTGAACAGGATGAAGATGTCACAATTTTTATTATTTTGTTTAAATATCATTGTTTTTCATTTAGTACTGCCCTTCGGAACCAACAGAAGATACTTGCATGTTTCCCGGCAGAAAAATTAAGTACAATTTACCTTGATATTTGAATTCAAAAGTTTTCACCCCTCGGCTCTTAATGCATCGTGTTTCCTTCTGGAGCATCAGTGAATGTTTGAACCTTTTTTAGTAGTTGAGTTTGAGTCCCTCAATTGTCCTCAGTATGAAAACACAGATCTCAAAATCCTACAGTCACTGCTGGAAAGGGTTCAAATATGCAAAAATGCTTGAAAACTGAAGAATCTGCAGGAGCTGGAGGATTTTTCTGAAGAACAGAGCTCAGTTTAACTGCTCAGGACAAACAAGAGACTCATGAACAACCATCACAAAACATAAAAACAGTCGTGGATCATCAGGTAACCACACACAGTATTGAGAATCAATGGTTCACATACTTATGAATGGGGTTATTTTAATAAATTCAGCTATTGTTTTGTCTTGTGAACTAAATGCAAACATCTTTTATGTAAAATATCTTACTCAGGACAGTACTAAACAAAAAATAACACGCATTTTTTTATTATCCCTCTTATTTTATTAAAATAATTCTCATTTTCACAGATTCTGCAAGGGGTTCACATACTTTTTCATGCCACTGTATATAGTGTTGTGAGAGCAGGTCTCAGAGCATCATAGTATGTTTCATGGGCTAGCAAAAATGAACAGAGTTTAGTTTTTAGTGTCTAACACTAAACATCATGTGTACATGTTTTGTAAAATAACTCACTATACTGTCGCTGCTCTGAGGTAACACAATCGTTTTCTCCATGCAGATCAGAACGTTTTTCCAGAGGTCCTTTAGCACACGCTTCAACACAGTCTTGTCACATACGTCTGCAAAGATGCTGAGGCTGCAACACATCGCACACAGACATGCATATGTATATGTTACATTTGGCAGTCTGGAGAATTTCCCTGGGGAATTTGTGAGATACAGTGCAAAGAAATTCAACTAATGACAGGTTATTATTTCACTGTCCTCTGCTCTTATTCAGAATATAAGTGTGCAAAGAAATAGGCACACATGAAGAATCTTAGTGTGGAACAAATGACAAGTGATCTGAAACAGAATGTAACTGAAGGGAATTGAGCTGAACTGACTTTGCGTCGAGGAACTCCATAAGCGGCCGCAGTGCGTTGTCTGCATCAGCCTCCGCTGTGTTACGAGTGTTCTGATTCAGAGGCCCTTTAATCTGGTACAGGATCTCCGCCATCTGACGCATACATACATTTATACGAGCCTGGAAACTATACATACAGAGAGAGCGAGAGGGAGAGAGAAATTGTAATGGAATAAAGATTTAAGATTGAAATTAGCCCAACAAACAAGATGACTGATTGACACCATTTCCAAAATAGAGTTTTCTGTAAGAATTTTTGGTTACACTTTATTTTAAGGTGTCTTTGTTACACTGTAATTATACATTTAAGTACTGAGTAATATTAAGTAACTACATGCACTTACTATAGGGTTAGGATTAGGTTTGGTTTAGGGTTAGTTGAAGGTAATTATGCGTAATTTATAGTTATTACTATAGTAACTACGTGTAACGTATGTAACAACGACACTAAAATAAAGTGGGTTACAGTATTACAGTGTAATTATACATTTAAAAGTGCAGTGTGTCAATTTTAGTGGCATCTAGTGGAAATGTGCAATACAGAGAAGCTACGGTGGCCAATGCAGAACAAAGGTGTCATCGTCTGAGACAGAAGAGAGTAGCCAGTCAAGCAAACGCGCTCTGTAGAACAGTTTGTCCATTAAGGGCTACTGTAGAAACATGCCAGCGCAAAACGATTTAACATGTAAGGGGACCGCGGTGTATGTAGATAGAAATGGTTTAATCTAAGGTAATAAAAACATAACGGTTCTTTATGTAATGTCTTTATACACCACTGAAAACATAGTTATGTATTTTATATTGCATTTCTGTCAATAGATCCTCCTAAAATTTACACATTGCACCTTTAAGTAATGAGTAATAATAATTAACTGCATGCACTTACTAAGGATTAAGTCTAGGATTAAGATGAGGGTTAATTACATGCAATTATGCATAATTTCTAATTATTACTACAGTAACAAAATGTAACATGTAACAATGACACTGTAAATAAAGTGTTACCGAATTTTTATAATGCTGGTTTATATTGCATTTAAAGGTGCCCTAGAATCAAAATTTTAATTTACCTCGGCATAGTTAAATAACAAGAGTTCAGTACATGGAAAAGACATACATTGAGTTTCAAACCCCATTGCTTCCTCCTTCTTATGTAAATCTCATTTGTTTAAAAGACTTCCAGAAAACACGCGGATCTCAACATAACACCGACTGTTACGTAACAGTCGGGATCATTAATATGTATGACATATATGCCAGGCCATGTTCAAGGCATTAGACAAGTAAAGGCAGTATTAATGTCTGGATCTGTGCACAGACAAGGTAAGCCAGCAAGAACAACAGCGAAAAATGGCAGATGGAGCAATAATAACTGACATGATCCATGATAACATGATATTTTTAGTGATATTTGTAAACTGTCTTTCTAAATGTTTCGTTAGCATTTTGCTAATGTACTGTTAAATGTGGTTAAAGTTACCATCGTTTCTTACTGTATTCACGGAGACAAGAGCCGTCGCTATTTTCATTTTTAAACATGTGCAGTCTGTATAATTCATAAACAACTTCATTCTTTATAAATCTCTCCAACAGTGTAGCATTAGCCGTTAGCCACGGATCACAGCCTCAAACTCACACAGAATCAAACGTAAACATCAAAATAAATACTTTACTCACATAATTCGAAGCATGCATACAGCATGCATGATGAACATCTTGTAAAGATCCATTTGAGGGTTATATTAGCTGTGTGAACTTTGTAAATGCACTGTAATATAGTCGAGAGCTCGTGTGGCAGGGAGCACGCGAATTAAAGGGGCGGCGAGCTGCCAAAATCAGTGTATATTTAATGATGCCCCAAAATAAGCAGTTAAAAAAATTAATTTAAAAAAATCTATGGGGTATTTTGAGCTGAAACTTCACAGACACATTCAGGAGACACCATAGACTTATATTACATCTTGTGAAAAAGCATTCTTGGGCACCTTTAATTATTTTGCTATAAGTGCACTCAAAATGAAAAAAAATAAAAACAAAACTTCAATATATACAGTAACAAAATAATATATAATAGTATAATAGCATTTACAAATATGTATAAATGTAATAGTATACAAAATATAAGTTGCTTAAAATGCAAAATAACCTACTGTCTGAAAAAACTACGATGACAAAGGTGACATTTCAAAGCAGAACACTCAGAAATACTGTAATAATGACATTCAGATGAAATCCAAGCTCAGAAATTTAAGTATACCTCTTGACAAACATGGCACTCAGGTTATCCAGAACAGAATTAAGCTTCCCTTGCAGGTCATTGAGGATATCTGCAGCCTCTGTGTCGAGCTGTTGAGAGAGTAATACACACATACACACACACACACACACACACACACACACACACACACACACGGGAAGAAGTGTTAGTTTAATAGAAAATATGGCACTTAAACTAGGCAGAGGCGAGGAGAGGAGAGGATGTAGGGAAAAATCACCATGTCTGTTTGTCATGGTTCTGCAAGTGCATCAGGGAGGTGAAACAAATTGGATACATTCTCTATTAAAGCCGTTTTTCAACGGTAAAAAAAAATCTTCAGCAATATATCTGTCAGATCCAACAACAGCTTAATTAAAGCAGGAGTAAAGAATACCAAGACAAAGAGTGCAGGAGTTACTTTTTCATTCCCTTAATGAACAATAGTAACATTTGTTTATTCAGTTTAGTGCTGCTAAAGAAAGACAATTAAAACATATCACACAATATCGACAGTGGTTCTGGCAATCAGGGTGGTAAAAATGAGAAAACTTTCAAGTAGGTCTCGTTTGTTTTTCGTCTTCTAGTTTATGGCTATTAAAAGTTTTAAAATATGGCACATTAGCATCTTTATCTTTACAATAAAGTGGCCCCAAAAAGTATTTGGACACTTAAACCATGATATATGAATGTCATTGCATTAGATAAAGTATAAACCAAGTGGTATTTATATTAAAGACAGCACAAGTACACTTTTCAAGCGAAAACATTTTACAAAAATATCTTAGTTTCAATAGTATAAAATGACAGATATATATATTTGGATGCTTTCTGGTTTTTAGTGGATTTAGTGGAAATAATAATGTAACATTTTTAATTGTGGCTTAAGTGAACAAATACATCTGGACTTGCACTAGGGCCAATGAATGCACAGAACTGATCATAAATGCATGCGTCTGATCGTATATTTGCACTATGCTGTCACAGTGATAGGGAAAGCCTCAGGAGGAGGAAAGAGATAGCCAGGCTTCTAGCAAAACAACATGGCACTGTCTCACTCACACAAGCATACACACACTCACTCACACACACACACACCCATGATGATTATCGCACCTTTTTTGTATCGACTGTTGCCTCTTTCTACCGAGGGACAGGGTGAAAATAACACATGAAAACAAAAGAGAAGTCACAGAGACAAAATGATACAGTTGAACAAAGGAACAGATGCTTCTGAATGTTAAAAATTGAGATAAATGCAGGAATGTTTAAGTTTAAACTCCAAGAGAAACATCACACACCTCTTTTCCCTCACATTTGGGCTGAAGAATAAAATAAATAAGAATAGAATAAGTAAAATGGGGAAAACATTCAAAATTAAACTCAAACTCTAACAGCATTTGGGAATCTGACAGTTCTGAGGTCTAATCTATTCGCTGTCTAAGGCTACATTCACACAGTCAGTGCGTGGGATTGACAACCAGATTTACTCATTACAGCGGACACAGAGTTTAATAAATGGGAGTCCAACAGCAACTGGAGCTAAAACCTCCATATGACACAGCTCATATCACCATCTCAGAGTTAGTGAAATCATGCATGAAAAAATGATTGTGTGTGCGTCTTGTGTGAGTTTCAGTGGCTATTGCATTGTGTGATGTGTAGGAAGTGACGGACAACTAGTTGCTTTTTGTGGTTACGTTCACAGAGCAATGATTTGTGAATTCAGCTATGAGTCCAGAAAATTTGGTGTCAGTTCAGGAAGAAAACATTTCACATTATGAATGCACTGCAAACCCTAATAAGTTTGCAAAACTTAAGTTAAGAAATTCAAAGTTTAAGTAAGCAGAACCGTTTTATTTTGTACTTATACATTTTAATTGGTCTTAACTTGAAATGTTTGAGTACACTAATTCATACATTCAACTTAAAATTTTCATGCAACCTCAATGTGAAGGTTACACTAATTTTATTAGTGTAAATTTAGCTAGCTATAACAAGCTAACTCAGAAAATGCTAACTTGCTAATTTGCTAACATGTTAACAATAGCATAACACTTGCTGAATGAGTACAGCAATATAAAGCATTTAACATATTTGCTCTCAAACCAAGCCACATGCACCACTTGAAGCCATGAATCACCATGAAGGTAACTCTCCAAAAACACACATTAAAAAAGAGTTTTAATGTAGCGTAACAAAACATTAATCACTAGTAAGTCTCTCCCTTACCATTAATCTTGTACAAAAAAAAAAAAAAACATTATATAACACATAATTTTAGCAATTCCTCTCCCTTTTGGGTGCCATGGGCAAAGCATGCTGGGAAATAGAAATCCCAGCCCAGCTTCAGTTAAAATTAAGTTCATCTAAATTGAAAGAAATGAGTTCATAAAACTCAAAACAATGAAACGGTTCAGTTCCTTAAAATATATCAGTTCTGTGAACTTAAAAGAAAAAGAAAGTACTAATTACTCATAAAAGTTAATTTGACTGAACTAATTTGTTTAATTTAAGTTTGTCCTACTTAATCCAATTAATTATTTTGAGCGTTAGGGTTTACAGTGCAAAAACAGTTGCTGCTTAATATTTTGGTGGAAATGTGATTTTTTTCTTTGATGAAAGTCCAAAAGAACAGTATTTATTTTAAATAGAAATATTTTACAATATTATAAATGTCTTTACTGTCACTTTTGATCAATTTAATGAATACTTGCTGCATAAAAGTAATGACTTAATTACTACTAATTTCAGCAAAACAAAAAAAGATTCTTTCTGTCTAGGTGGGTGGTTTTGGCTAGTCATGTGTCAGTCATGAACGCTCATTTTGAATGATTTTTTTTTTTTTTTTTAAATGACTTTATCATGAACGTGCATATTCAACATCCTTTCGATCGTGAATGTATGACTCTGATCCAAATATGTAGCAAGGTGAATAAATCCATCCAATCCATAAATGCATCGGTCACATCACATTAGAAATGAATGAAAGACTCAGACCAAAAGATGCAGAAGGGGAGGTAAACTAATCATTTCTTTTTCGCATAATTTGTCTTTGAATATGTGGACGTGTTTGAGGAATTTGGCTATTGGATATAATAATGTTATAATTTAACTCCTCTCAACTGAAGAAAATAAATAAAGATTTGTTCATTTTGCAGAAAGAGATTCAAAGATCCAAGAGAGAAAAATAATCCAAACTTCACATCACTAATTTTGGCCAAAAATAAGTAAGTTGATCAGACTTCAGTCAAAATTCTGGCAACTTGAGACTACCTTAAACTACCCATAAAAATACATAGATTGTCCTAATGAGTATTCTAAACTTCTGCTCAACAATAATGATCTAAGACAACAGAAAAAAAGTTTAATAAGCATCTGTTATCTTGTTTACCAAAACAATGATCATTTATTCACTGACAACAGCTAAATCATATAATTTTCCTGAGGCACATCATTATTTAAGCTTTGAATTATGGGTAATTGTTTCACATCAGGGCACAAGAATCCTATTCCACCTAAAAACAAGACTCTGACAATGAGGTACTGGAGCCCTGGGGACAGAATCACAGCGAAACAACACACATCTCTCCTTCCCATCAGATTTTATACACACACTTGCTCCTCACACTAATGAGACCTTGTTCTATCATGTTTCAGAAAGTACCACACACACACACACACACACACAAACATCAGCTTATTACCTCGGCTCCATCACCCACCTCTGTGGTCGTGTTCTCATCCTTGAGACAGAGAAAAAAAAATTGCATTCAATATCACACGAAGTCCTGTTGATCCAGAGACTATGGAGCAATGCTACCACAGACAAACAGACAGAGAGAGAGTTTGTGTACAAACCTCCTTTTCTTTGTCCTTCTTTTCCCCCTGATGTCAGAAAATGGAAACAAACATACAGTATAATGACTCACAGAAACATAGAAATACAGATACAACACACAACATAGAAACTATAAGCACATACAGACTAGGTCAACTCTAAATGCGCACAAATTATACATTACATAATGCCTTATAATAAACATTGTAAGGCATTATATCATTCATAAATAACTGTAACCACAGTTAAAGGGTAAGGCAGGGGAAAGATGCCCCCTTAAGAACAGTATGTATTTTACTGCTGAATTGCAATATATTTAGAGATGACTTTAGCATGTTGAGAATGATGCATTACTCAATATAATAAAGGAAATAAATGCAAACATTTGCTAATTAAGTTGTTACAGATGATCTCCTATCTAAGTCAAGCAGCAAAATGTGTTAAATATCTCTGATATCATTTTTAATGATGATTATGTAAAAACATACATCAAATATAAAAATACTATATAAAATACTAAATCAAATACACTAATGTTCAAAAGTTTGAAGTTGGTAAGATTTTTAAAGGTCCCGTTTTTCGTGGTTTTTTGAAGCTTTGATTGCGTTTATAGTGTGCAATATAACATGTGTTCATGTTTCGCGTGTAAAAAAAAAACACAGTATTTTTCACATAATTTACTTATCTGTATACCGCTGTTTCCACTGTCATAAAAACGGGCTGATGACTTCCTTGTTCTATGAAGTCCCTCCTTCAGAAATACGTAACGAGTTCTGATTGTGCCAGTTGTTCCTGTGTTGTGATTCGACAGCAGCTTAGCGAACCTTGCTAGGAAAGGTCACGCCTCTTACCATAACGTGGAGATGCACGCGCTCAGTGTTATTGTAAACATGTCTTTAATTTTACCCTATCAATCTGAGCCGGAATCAGACCCGGTGATTGGGTTTTATAAAGCGTTTCGACGACATGGCGACAAACACACTCTACAAACGCAACTCTTGTGTATTCCTGTGGGCGGAGGTTAGTCAAAAAACTGTTTTAGTGACGTCATTAAAGAAGGAAGTAGAGGGATGTAGTCCAAACTGGCCGTTCGATGTAGGCGACTTCTGTTAAATAAAAGATCTCGCTTGGCATTGAACTTTGAGCTTTAACATTTTACAGATTTTATTTATACTCTAACAACAACATTACACACTGACTAAAGTTTGAAACATGGGATCACGAAGAACGGTACCTTTAAATGTTTTTCAAAGTCTCTTTATGCTCACAATGCTCTCTGTCTATTTATTTGATCAAAAAATACAGCAAAAACAGTACATTGTGAAATATTATTACAATTTAAAATAACTGTTTTCCATTTTAATGTCATTTATTCCTGTAATGGCAAAGCTGAATTTTCAGCATCATTATTCCAGTTTTCAGTATCATGATCCTTCAGAAATCATTCTAATAAGCTGATTTGGTGCGCAAGAAACATTTATTATTATTTTCCCCAGGATTCTTTGATAAAGTTCAAAAGAACAAACACTTATTTTAAATATAACTTTTGTGACATTATTAATGTCCTTAATGTCTATTCTGATTAATTTATTGAGTCCTTGTTGTCTCAATTCATTGTAACAATAAAAAAACTAAATAATAACACTACCAAAAACATGCCAATGGGGACCATCTGCCCCAAATCTGAGGGGGGCATCTGTTTTTTTTTTTCTCCCCAGCATCTTGCAGCACAAACACTGCGTTGTTAGGATGGTGTGCCAAGTTAGGACTAGTTCAACTTTTTAAAAGTCATCTCAAGACTTTGTGTTCTATTCTATGCCTTCAGCCGCACTACATCTAGTATTTTTTGATTGATTATTGCTGTCACTTCAGAGAACTCGTGCTCATCCCCAGGGCTCTGACCACCATAGACATAAAGGTGCATTACATTATATATACATATATATATATATATATATATATATATATATATATATATATATATATATATATATATATATATATATATATATATATATATATATATATATATATATATATATATATATATATATATATATATACACAAGCTTTAAGTAAAGTACAGTACAACCCAAAAAACTAAGTGCACACACCTTTTCTTTCTTCGAAAGAGACTGTAGAAAGAAAGAATGAATAAAAAGCCAATAAGAACAAAAACAAACCAAGAAAAACTTCTGATAAATGCAAATATGCACATATATGAACACAAACACTATATCTTCCACATACAGAATTGAAGGGAAGGAAAGAAGGATCTAGATATATAATTCTACTCGGTAATAAGAGGAAGAAGTTGAAGAAACTGGCTCCCTAAATATTTGATTCATCTGCACGAAGCATCTGATACGACGTCACGGACTACTTCACTACGACGGTCATACATCAAACTAATGCATTTAGCTCACACAAACCCACCTTCTGCCTGTCAAGCTGTACATACAGATGAAAGGAGAGATGGTAAAAACAACAGTCAATAACAGATGGATGAAAAACAGGGGGTGAGGGTGACGGAGAGAGGAAAACTAAATTTTTGAACAGGAGCAGCCGAATACTCAAGGAGCTGTTCGCATAGGATGCATTTGTGCATTAAAAACAGCTAGATAGAGTGGAATTGAAAAATTAGCCTAACCACAACAACCAGAATATAAAACTTCTGCATGACATGACATTGACAGCAATCAGAAGATATTTAAGGTTTCACTTAAAGAAACTAACAAACCATCAAAATGCTCACTGTTGCAGCTGCACGGCATATTTAAATTTTTTATATATATATATATATATATATATATATATATATATATATATATATATATATATATATATATATATATATATATATAAACTTTTTAAATATATGTTAATATATTAAATTCACACCATTTGTGTCAGTAAGATGTTATGTTTTTGAAAAATGGTCACCAAGGCTGCATTTATTTGATCAAAAATACAATAATATTTTTCTATTTCATTTAAAAAAATATATTTTTATATATTTTAAAATGTAATTTATTCCTGTGATGGCAAAGCTCATTTTTAGTAGCCATTACTCCAGTCTTCAGAGGCACATGGCAAAACTAAATTTGCTGCTTTACTGTCACTTTCAATCAGTTTAATACTTCCTTGCTGAATAAAAGTATTGATTTCTTATAAAAAAATATAACACCACCAACAAAACATACTGACCCCAAATTTTTGCATGGTAGACAGTGTATGTTAATATAACAGACATATTATAGTACTGATTGCTTGTAAGATACATTTTTTTTTTTTAAACCAAATGGCACTGCCTTTGAGGTATTAAATGTATTGCTACTGTATACTTGACTCTCTCTCTCTCTCTCTCTCTCTCTCCGTATTTCTTTCTTTCCCACACACAAACACACACACACACACACACACACACACACACACACACACACACACTTGTACAGCTATCTTTATTAGGACATTCATTGACACAATGCAATCTCTAGCTCCATACCCTAACCTTACCCATCACAACTGAGTGCCAACCCAAACCTTTACCCTAAACCCTTAACAATCATTACCTTATCCCTAAAACCAAGTCTTAACCCTCAAACAGGCCTTTAAAGGGGTCTTAGAAAGTGAGAATCAGACAAAATGTCCTCACTTAACTCACTTTGTCCGATGGTATAAAACTCAAACTGGTCCTCACAAAGATGCTAAATAGGACCATGTGCCCTGCTAGACTGGCAACATCTGACTCACATAGACTCAAGGACAGAGGAAGAATTGTCATCACAGTGTCATCTCTAAAATGCAGAATTAATTGAAACATACCAAAAATACTGTCTGACTTTTAAAATGGCTGGACACAATAACATAATCCACACAGCAAACCACTGACACATCATATCACATAGGTGTGGAGGCTAGAAGAGTGTCTGCTAAGCCTAAAGCTGCTGCTGTTGTATTTCAGTTCTTTGACATGTGACACCACAGTACCAACTACCAAAACTAATATTTAGTTAACTATTAGTATTGACTTTTTTATACAATACTGAAGGGAGGACAGGAAACATTGGGAATGAAAAATAGTCAAGGTACACAAGTACACAACCCACCAACTGGATTTCACAACACAATACAGCCACTAAAGTGGGTTCACTGTTTTTCTTTACAAAACCAACCTTATTCTCTGTCTCTTTGTTGTCAATCTACAGATAAAAATAAATCATACATTTTCAAATTACAATCCAGTGGGGCACCAATTAGTAACACCAATCAGAGTCACGATACTAGATGTTCCTTGATTGAGCCATTAAATCCCCAAAACACTTTGAACAACTTAATATTAAATACACAGATAAACAAAGAAATGAATAATATGAAATGTTTAATATTGAAAAATGATGAGGGTAATTCACGAAATTAATTGCAACAGTGCCATTATTTTGTGCACTCTACATAGTTTTATAGCTTGATTCACTAAGGGAAATATGCAAATCAGATAAATGCTGCAAACCCCCAAAAAACTGATTTTTTTTCTAAGTGTATTTGTGCTGAAATGACTGATAATTGCTTAAATGGGGCACAGATAGCAAATGGCATCTGATTTAACTGGATTGTGGGTGGTTAGTGAATAAATATGCAGGTGAAATACCATGTGCAAAAGTGTCACAACTGTTAGTGAATTCACCCCTAGAATATGTGATTTTGAAAGTTGATTTCCATTCACTATTTACTTTCATAGTATAACTCTGCAGTATGTGGAGTTGTGTTTTAATTGGACTATATTATGTAATGATGCTGATGTTAGCTCTAATGCGAACTTTAACGTCACAGCTGGAGTCTTGAACACAAACTCCACAGGACACATCACACACACCCCTCCAATTAAAATAGCATTTGTAAGAATCTAATCAATATTTTTTAACTAGACTGACTCTATCTACTGTATGAACACAGAACCAACATATTTCATTCATCACTGATGCTGTTATTCAGATTGACTGCTCTTTGTGGGATACAGGAATCAATTAAAGCACAAATCCCAGCTGTAAATGTGAAAGCTGATTCTTTTTAAAGCTTTAGCGTTACATTAAATTATCTGGTCGCAATTAACGGGTCAATTAAAGTTTAATGTGCATGACAGAGTGTGACTGCAATCTAAAGACCCATCTGTTCTATCAGATTTTTCTTAATCACCTTTCGTTTTAAAGGAACAGAAACACTAGCTGCATTCAAAATCGCATACTTCCCTACTAAAATGTAGCTGAAAAACAGTATGTGACAAAAAAAAGTGTGTCTGAATTCATAGTAGGCAAAAAGTAGAGATTGTACAGTGTGTGTACGATGGACACTTTACTATCTCATGAGGCCATGGGTCAGGATCTGTGAAGTGATGCATTGTAGGTCACATGACAGTGACAATATTGTGAATGTAGTATTGTACATCCAAATTCATACTACATTCAAACTACACACCTTCATACTATATAGAACGTACAGTCAAACCAAGACTATATATATATATATATATATATATATATATATATATATATATATATATATATATATTTTATTTTTTTTTATTTTATTTTTTTTATATATTTTTACTAGTGGGTGCAGGACACTATAGTTCAATTATGTAAGTGAGGATCGCAAAATAAAGTAAACTGACATATTATACCCAAAAATTCTTCATACAGTGGACTACCAGTAAAATTGATAAAAATTTTGAACCAAAAATTATTCAGACACTTTGACCTGACCATGTTTTGCTTAAGTGTTATCTGACATAATTAAGATTATTTTATTTGACACAGTTTAACTCTGAGATCTTGTAATATTTTATTACCATTTTTTAAACTATAGTGAATAAACTGTAACGAAATGTTCAAGGTGTCTGAATACATTTTGGTTTGACTGTATATAGAATGTACTTTTTTAGAGGTCCCAAAGTAATTACTTATTCAAAATAAGTACCAACTCAAAAGAGTATGCAATTTCATTCACAGCCACAATATCCTCTTGCGTTTTACAAAAGCAATACATGAATGAAATGAGTAAAAGAAAACCTGACAGATTACTATTTATCAGCACAGCTTTTGATTTTAGTCAATCTATTAAAAAGTGCTGACGTTATCTCTTAACGTACCTCTGATCCTTCTGAATCCGAAATGCCAGACTGATGGGAAAGACGCGGACACAGAATGCAGACAAAACATAAATAAACGGAGATACTAAACAATTAAAACATAAAAAAAGGACAAGAACATATGAAAATTAAATGCAGCTTCACTTGCACTACAGTTAAAAGTTTGGGGTCAGTAAGATTTGATTTTTTATATTTTTATAAAACGCAGTGTTTGTTTTTTTACTTTCTATTCAATGAAGAGTCCTGAAAATTGCATCATGGTTTCCACAAATAAATAAGCAGCACAACTGTTTCAACAATGATCATAATAAGAAATGTTACTTGAGCACCAAATCAGCATATTAGAATGATTTTTGAAGGATCAAGAGACACTGAATACGGGAGTAAATAAATTATACTAATTTAAATATATTAAAATAGTAAAATCTTAACAATATTAGTTTTTAACTGTATTTTAGCCAAATAAACATAGCCTTGGTGAACATAAGAGACTCTTTTTTTTTTTTAAACATTAAAAATAAATAAATAAATAAATAACAACCCCAAACTTTTGACCGGTTGCGCAACTATCTGCCTTAAAAATTCCAGCACTCTGTACTGTCAACAACTTGCTAGCAGGCATATACTGTACAGTAATTGCTGCATTACATCCAGTCACTTTGTCACTGCATATCTCTGTCAGCAATTTATTACAATTCATATGTTTGATAAACATCTTCATAAAAGAATGAGATGAGAATCAGATGAGACATATGACTTTTTCTCACCTTAGCATCTGATTCATCTGACTGGTAATGAAAAATAAAGAAAAAGATGAGTAATAGTGAAAACAAAAAACAAAATAGAAAAAAAGGTGGTAGGTAGTGGCAAAAGACTTTTACTGCCTCGATGATTTATACAAAATCTTTAAAAAAACACCCACACACACACGCAAACACACACATTCAAGGCATCACACACTCCTCTGTACCACAGTGTTGAGTGTACAGACCTCATTGCCTTCATCATCAGTGATGGCCTGAGCAGAGAAAGACCAAAAGAAACAGAATTTTGTGTTTGTGACCCCTAGCTTTCAACAAATATGCTCAATAAACAAGAATACATTTGCATTTGTATACACGAATACAGTTTTTGCCTAACTGGAAGAAAATATTATTAAATGAGGCCAAGCACCAAATGAGAGCATCAAAAAGTAACAAAATCATGATAAATGGTGCTTTAAAAAAAATGCACCACATATTTTAACGGCTAATGGTAAGAATATTTGTAACACTTTACAATAAGGTCTCATTTGTTAAGAGTAGTTAATGCATTAAAGGGTTAGTTCACCCAAAAATGAAAATTCTGTCTTACTCACCCCTCATGTCGCCCCAAACCTAAGACTTTCGTTTTTCTTCGAAACACAAATAAAGATATTTTAATTAAATCTGAGAGATTTCTTTCTTCAAAAAGTTCATTAAAAAACTAATCCATATGAATTGAGATGTTTAGTCCAAATTTTCTGAAGAGACTCGATCACTTTATGTGATGAACAGATTTAATTTAGGCTTTTATTCACATATAAACATTTATCAACTCACACATCAGTTGTGGTAAACGGAAGCTCAAGCATGTTTGCTTGACATGTGAGAACCAATGAGGTTCATTCTCGTGTGTTACGCAGCACGTTGGAGCTTCCACAAGAACCAATGAGCTTTGTTCTTGTGAATCATGGTTGAGCTTCTGTTTATGTTCACCGATAAATGTTTATATGTGAATAAAAGCGTTAATTCAATATATTAATCATATAAAGTGATCTCTTCAGGAAATTTGGACTAAACCACTCAATTCATATGGATTAGTTTTACAATCTCTTTATAATTTTTTTGAAGCAGCAAAGTGGTACAGTAGTTGCGTAGGCTGTCAGTGAAGGGACAGAAAGCTCTCTGATTTCATTAAAAAGATCTTCATTTGTGTTTTCTGAAGATGAACAGAAGTCTTACAGGTTTGGAACGACATGAGGACATAAATTATGACAATTTTTTTCATTTTTGGGTGAACTAACCCTTTAACTAATATGAACTAACAATGCGTAAATATATTTTTGCAGCATTTATTAACCTTTGTTAACGTTACGTAATGAAAATATTCATATTCATGTTAGTTCAGAGTGCATTAACTAATGTTAACAGATACAACTTTTGATTTTAAAAACGCATTAGTTCATTGAGATTAACATTAGCTAAGATTAATAAATGTTGTAGAAATATTAGTTATTGTTCATGTTAACTAAAGTACAGTATTTAACTAATGTTAACAAAGGAAACCTTATTGTAAAGTGACCGAAATATTTATAGGTAAATTTATAGGTAACTGGCAGTTAATTTGGGACACTATCCATAAACACTGTCTCTTGACACACCTCCTCATCGTCCTCAGGCTCCTCCTCATTCTCCAACTGGGAGCAAAAGCAGAGATCAAAGTTAAAGTGTTTTAGGGATTTTATACTAAGAGAACACTACTACGGAAGGCTAAACCAAATGGGGGCACTAAAGGTGGTGCAAGAAGGGAACTGCAACTTAGTGAAAGGGTCTAAATCAGGGGTTTTCAAACTGTGTCCTGTAGGGCCACTGTCCTGCAGAGTTCAGTTCCAACTTGCCTCAACACACCTGCCTGGAAGTTTCTAGTATGTGTAGTAAGACCTTGATTAGCTGGTTCAGGTGTGTTTAACTGGGGTTGGAGCTAAACTTTGCAGGACAGTGGCACTCCAGGAGCAGGATTGGACACCTCTGGTCTAAATACAACACATAGTAATGCACAAAATCACACAGAGGATTAGGGATGGTTAATCTAAAAAAAAACAAGAAACAAAAAAAAACATCTCTTCACCTACCCTCATTTCCTCAGCAGTATACTACACACACACACACACAAAAATACATATATGGTTAGCTCAGCTAGGATATACATTCACCACACACACACACACACACGCACACACACACACACAGTATCTACACAAAATGCATACAAAAACTAAATTTTCCTGTCTTCCAGCAGATGTCTCAATAGAATCTTCAAAAAGGTGTGCAAGATCAAAGACTATAGAATAACACAAGTGGTGTCACGCCTCCGAAATGAGGCACAAGAGACGCGCATTTAGGACTGCGCATTATCTTGATCCAGCCTGAAAAATTTTTTTTTCATGATTCGAGTGTTTAGAAACAAAATTTATGAGACAGTTGTTGTCAGATTTTATTGGTGATTTCAAATATGAAATTTAATCGAAAGCTTGGCAAACAGCTTTAGAAAATTTGACGTTTCCCCATTCAAAGAGATAGGAGATGCACTTGGATGCCCGAGAGGCGTTTCAAAGATGGCCGCCGAGTGAAATGACTTGTCTTAAAGGGACTTTGGTAACATTTGAATGATAATATACATTCAATTCATTCTTCAACACAAACATATCAAGTGCAAAATGCCAGTAGGCCCATCTTCATCAAACCAAAATAATACACTTGTTTCTCCAGTTACATAGACTCACAAAAGCACACAAAACTCATTTAGTGCTCACTCCGATGTTAGCATGTTGCTAAGCAAACAACTTTCCACAAATATCCACAAATACACGGTAAATCAGAGCATTCTGGTACTGCTTCATCTATTAAGTATACATGTGATGTTGTTGGCTAAATTAGGTACACTACCATTCAAGTTTAGGGTCTTATGGTAAAGTCTGGGATCAGTAAGATTTTTTTTTTTTTTTTTAAAGAAGTTAATACTTTTTTTTCAGAAAGGCTGCATTAAATTGATCAAAAGTAACAGTAGAGAGATATATAATGTTACAAAAGATTCAATTCCTGAAAAAAAAATCAAAGCATAAAAATATTAGGCAGCACAACCTTTAACATTGATAATAATAAGAAACATTTTTAGAGCAACAAATCAGCAAGTTAGAATGATTTCAGAAGGATCATGTGACACTGAAGATTGGAGTAAGCTTTGCCATTACATTAAATAAATTACATGTAAATTACATTAAAATGTAATCAGTTACATTAGGAATAAATTACATTTGAAAATATATTCAAATACAAAATTGTCATTTTAAATTGTAAAAATACTTAATAATATTACTGTTTTTATTGTATTTTTGATCAAATAAATGAAGTCTTGGTAAGCATAAGAGACTTCTTTCAAAAGCATTGAAAAAACTGGTTACAAACTGGTGACGTAGTTACATTGTACTTACTCTAGATTATATTAATTAACTACATGTATTTACTATAGAGTTATAGTTGGGGTTAGGGTTTGGTTTAGGGTTAGTATTATGCATAAATTACTGTTATTACTATAGTAAGTACATGTAGTAACGTGTAACTACGTCACATTAAAATAAAGTGTTACCAAAAAACGTACTGATCCCAAATTTTGAATGGTAGTGTACATTATAAAGCACCATACTTTTGTTGCATTAACAAAAAACACCATTCTACCAAGGTTCTTGTGTTATTATATGGGGTGTAACGGTATGTCATGTACATTGGTCACAGTTCAATACGAATTTTGTACAAAAGGAAAAATCAATATATACCCAACTCTAGGTTTCCCTTAATTTATTTTGAACAGACAGTAGTGCAAATTACAGTCACTGTAATCTGCACTACTGTTGCACTACTGTCCAATAAAAATAAAACATTTTTGTGAAATAAAGAAAACAATCAGAATGCTTTCTACCGTCCCAGTTTCCTTTCGGTGAAGTTTTTGCATCACAAAAATGAATCGAAACCCAGCATATAGGCTACTAGCAAGCTCCTGTTTTGGGTTGGTGCATATATAGTCTCTTCTGCGCTTTTTCCTGTTGTGATGGTTAGCAAACCGCATTGCATTACCATGTGCGCCCTCTTCTAGAATTGAGTGTGGATCATCTTTGACTGACTGTATTCGTCGTCTGACTTGCACCAAACCTTGACGTCTGTACCGTGACGGTTCAGAGTGAATACATGTACCGTTACGCCCCTAATTATATATATATATATATATATATATATATATATATATATATATATATATATATATATATATATATATATATATATATATATATATATATATATATATATAAAAACACACACACACACCACAGTACTGTATGCAAAAGTGTCTATGAAAAAAGCATAAAAATTTTGCCTAGGTGACAGCTCACTAAATATTGCAACACAGTTAACGGTACAGTAACTTCCATTACCTCTCATCTCCTATTAATGGCCATGTCATTAGCTGTTATCACTTCATATTTCCCTCACCTGTTTGGCCCCCATAGATTCAAACATCTTCTCCAACATCACACGCATCTGTTGAACGTTATTCATCAACACACACGGCTGCGGGAGATGCAGGAGGGAGTGAACAACACAAGGATAGAGAAAAAGACAGAATTTAGACCTAACTGGACTTTTAACTACACAGCATTTAAGCTTGAAATATACAGTTTAACAAATCTTAACACTTTTTTTGTCAACACTCACCGTCTTTTCTTTCTCACAATAGGTGGAGAAGCTCTTAGTTAGAATAGCACAATACTGCAGGAGCACTTTGGTGATAGTCTGATAGTGAAAGGGGGAAAAAATGAACAGCTATTACACCTAAATGTTATGTAGAGTAAATGAACTACATCTCATACAGAGCTGGTAATCTGGAACGGCAGATAAATTGACTTTGTTGTTGAAAACTAATGAATTTTTCATGGGCAAATGCATTACGCTGTTGTTTTGTTCCCTGAAATATACCTCAATATGCTGATTACCGAAAAAAGTGATATAAAAATACCACAATTATGATCATATTAGACAATTCCATTTAGTATTTAGTCCTCACTAAAATCTAATAAAATGTAAATATATCTCAGCTCCTACAAAACCTGTGTGGGCTTCGACAAAGATGTCTCTGCATCAGACGTCTAAGTTAAATATGACTCACAGGCTAAGAAACAGATGGTGATGGTCTAAAGACAAACACTTTGTGTGCCAGCAGCTTATATTTCTTTTGCCTCCATTTTTCATCTATCATCTTTCTGTCATTCTCTGCTCCTGGTTTTCACCTTGGCAAAGCGTCGGTTGTACTGGGCGACCACTGCAGGATCAGGACAGTCTAGTTTCTTGATGATCTCAAAGCTTTGGTTGAGCTGAGTGAAGATGTCCACGACTGAACAGGAAAACAAAGCATGCTCAGATGTCTGCTGGAACTGTGGAAAAGCAAGGAGAGATGATTTTTAGTTCTGGGCACTCTTTGAACTGAGGATTTTTTGAACAAACTTTATATATGCTTACTAGCTTATTTATTGTGTCTACTAAAAAGGTTCAAAACTGGACATACATACACAACAGGAGATTTTTTTCTGAAAGTCATAAGAAGTTTATGCATTTTATGTATCCTAAATATTCAGAAATATGTAATATTTTCATACCTTTTTTGCAATAAGGTGCAATCAAAATTACATTTTGATTGAAAAGATGAAAAATAAATTATGAAAAAGATTCTGTTCAAAAGTTTTTTTCCTTAGTAAATAATTACTTTGACGGGAAAAAAAAAAAGGTGCCGTGTGGTGGAAATGTCACCACAACAAAAGAGCAGCTAATTTCTTTCTTTCTTTTTTTTTTTTTAAGAAATTAATACTTCTGATCAAGGATGTATTAAATTGATTAATTGACAGTATACAGCATTCCTAGTGACAGTAAAAACATTTAATTATAATTATAAGAAATGTTCCGTGAGCACCAAATAACCATATTAGAATGATTTCTGAAGGATCATGTGATACTGAAGACTGGAGTAATTGCTGTAGAAAATTCAGCTTTGCCATCACAATTACAATTTAAAATATATAAAAAATAGAAAACAGTTATTTTAAATTGTAATAATATTTCACAATATTACCATTTTCACTGTATATCTGATTCAATAAATGCAGCCTTGGTGAGTACAAGAGTTTTCTTTCTCTCTTTCTTTCTCTCTTTCTTTCTTTCTTTCTTTCAAAATGTAGCAACCCTAAACTTTTGAATAATACTGTACAGGTGCTGGTCATATAATTAGAATATCATCAAAAAGTTGATGCAGGTGCCAAGTCCTGTTGGAAAATGAAATCTGCATCTCCATAAAGTTGGTCAGCAGCAGGAAGCAAAAACTCTAAAAAACTTCTCTAAAACTTCCTGGTATACGGCTGCGTTGACCTTGGACCTCAGAGAACACAGTGGACCAACACCAGCAGATGACATGGCACCCCAAACCATCACTGACTGTGGAAACTTTACACTGGACCTGAAGCAACGTGGATTGTGTGCCTCTCCTCTCTTCCTTCAGACTCTGGGACCCTGATTTCCAAAGGAAATGCAAAATTGACTTTCATCAGAGAACATAACTTTGGACCACTCAGCAGCAGTCCAGTCCTTTTTGTCTTTAGACGCTTCTGACGCCGTCTGTTTTTCAAGAGTGGCTTGACACAAGGAATGCAACAGCTGAAACCCATGTCTTGCATACGTCTGTGCGGAGTGGTTCTTGAAGCACTGACTCCAGCTGCAGTCCACTCTTTGTGAATCTCCCCCACATTTTTGAATGGGTTTTGTTTCACAATCCTCTCCAGGGTGCGGTTATCCCTATTGCTTGTACACTTTTTTTTTCTACCACATCTTTTCCTTCCCTTCGCCTCTCTATTAATGTACTTGGACACAGAGCTCTGTGAACAGCCAGCCTCTTTTGCAATGACCTTTTGTGTCTTGCCCTCCTTGTGCAAGGTGTCAATGGTCGTCTTTTGGACAACTGTTGAGTCAGCAGTCTTCCCCATGATTGTGTAGCCTACAGAACTAGACTGAGAGACCATTTAAAGGCCTTTGCAGGTGTTTTAAGTTAATTAGCTGATTAGAGTGTGGCACCAGGTGTCTTCAATATTGAACCTTTTCACAATATTCTAATTTTCTGAGATACTGAATTTGGGATTTTCCTTAGTTGTCAGTTATAATCATCAAAATTAAAAGAAATAAACATTTGAAATATATCAGTCTGTGTGTAATGAATGAATATAATATACAAGTTTCACTTTTTGAATGGAATTAGTGAAATAAATCAACTTTTTGATGATATTCTAATTATATGACCAGCACCTGTATACATAAAATTCATTTGAAAAGTAGCAAAAATAAATGAATGTGTGGTAAAGTTTTCAAAACTGTTTGAATCTGACCTTTACATAACTCAAAGCAAAGTTGAAGTCGGTTAATTTTAATAAAAATCAACCCTCTTACATGTAGTAGACAGCAAGCAGCCATTTTATTTGACAAACCATGTTTTAAATCCTGGTAGACCTACAACCAAGAAGCCATTTATAAGTGAGCAGTACACACAGAAAAGTTAGTTTCTGAACCATACCCCCTCTCTTTTATCCCTCTCAAGGGCTCCATGCATAAACTCCATCGACACTTCCTCATTCTCAGCGAGCCACTGGAGAACAAATGGCAGAAACCACCTACACAAGGGAAATGAAGGAAGAAATATAGAGAAATAGGAGGAGGAATAAAGCAGAGGGGCAGCAAAGCAGCAAATGGTCAAGAATGTTTAAACAACAGAGGAAAATATCCAGCATGGCATCTCAGTCGATTTGGGACTGTAGGTGATGACAGAGTGTGAGTGAGAAAATAAAACTACTCATGAAGAACAAACTGCTGATTATTTGAAGGGGGAAAAAAAGGAAACTTTAGGCAAAGATGCTCTGAAATAGCATTAGAAGCAGCGTGACTCACGATGGGTACTCTGGGACAGCGTCAGAGAAAGCGGGTAGGTCACAGACGTATTCATTGTAGAGCCATTTGACTTTGAAATGCAGATTCATGTAGTCCGCACTTTTACACAACCTCATCTTCTCGTGCTCTGGGGAGACAACAAGAATGAGTCGACATATTTAATTTCATTTTACCTGGTCACGAATTTCCTTCGGCTTCAACATATTTATTCTCCACTGAGCTATAAACTAAGAATGAACTGCAGTTTCATCTCAATCTCCAGCTGTAATCACTCACAGAGGCTAACGCTAAGAAAACGCATTTCACACACTACATACACTACCATTCAAATGTTTGAAGTCATTAAGATTTTCTTTTAAACATAAATTAATACTTTTATTCAGCTAGGATGCATTAAATTTATCCAAAAAAAAAAGTTTTTACTGTATTTATGATTAAATAAATGCAACCTTGGTGAGCATAAGTGACTTCTTTCAAAAACACTAAAAACTCTTACCAACCCAAACTTTTGAACAGCAGTGTACACGTGCACAGTATACATTCTCACAGTTACTTAACCATATATCTTACCAGCGTAAAAATCAAGTCTGCGAATATGAAATGTGGCAGGTGCTAAAAACAAGAAAACAAGGCAGGAGAGACGAAAGAGATGAAGAACACTTGAGAAAGAATAAAAAAGTGCAATAAAAAGGGTAGTTTCAAAAGAAAAGGTGGCTGGCATCAAAAGGAAAAGATTTTTTTTTTTTTTCAATGAGGTGTCTAACTCCGGTTTACTCCTACTCGGAAGATCTAAAACGAAACCGGGGGTTCTATTCTCTAACTCTGCTGTAGCAATGAGAGAGTGAGGACTTGAGACCAAAAAAAAGTGTTTTGAACCTTTAATGTTTTGAACTCTTATCATCGAAAACAGGATTTGCATTGCTCTTTTGAAATAAAACCTCCACAATGCAAAGCACACAGCTTGTCACAATGAGCACATTAACATAACACTGATCATATTTATTATTATTCAGTACCTAGAAGCTTGGCCCACTCAGCTGTGGTGACAAGGAAGAAGTAGGGCAGATACTATACATAATCATCCAATACTAATATTTCACTTTGTGCCAAAATCATAGAAGCTGTCATTAAAGTGTTTGATAGTGCCAACTATATTTGAATCGCAACAGATTTCATATGCAAATTCACATTACTTGATTAATTCAAAGGGTCAAAGAACTGGGAGAATATGTTAATGTAAACTAAAAGGGTAGATTAGCACCCCTTGGCATGTAACAGAGTGATGTGATTGTCTTGGATCTATATCCAGACATGCAAGTCCAAGATCACACTCTCATGACTCTATATAACCTTTGACCTTTACCATTCTTCCAGTGATTGAGGACGATATGTTTAAGAACTGAAGACAGAGACAAATAAAAAGGAGATGGGGCGATGTTAGGAGGAGTAATCTCAAATAAATTTGTAGTACACACAGACATACTTTAAAGGGGGGGTATAATGCTATTTCATGTATTTTGACTTATTTACACTGTTAAAGAGTTGGATTCTCATTCTAAACATGGCCAAAGTTTCAAAACACGAGTTGGACATATGACAGAGTATTTCTGTGTCAAAAATACTCTTCCAAATCCTCATAAACTTCACTATCTTTTTTGACAGAGAGCAAGAGCACGCCCATCAACGCGGGTTCTGCTTTACGGAAGTCATCATCAGCTCTGCACAGGTCACAGGACTTCACGAAATCAACAATGTCACCAAAGAAGTGTGATTTTGGTTGTGAGGGAAAGATAACCTTGCTTCCCAAAGAACCCAGTGTTAAGTGGAGCTGAGAGTTTTGTGCTCGCACATTACATTGATGTGCTCTCGACATTTGTTATTAAAATAACCATAGAAACAGAGTTGCAATTGGTTAAAATGAATGGAGAATCTCTTGTGTTTTTTTGAGGCTGCTCGAGCCCTCAGGATCGCTGCTTATGGTTTCACAAACAAGGCCCAGTTCTACGCTGGATTTACAGATCGTTTGAAACTAAAAGATGGAGCTGTCACAGCGATAATGATCCCGGTCATGAGTTGGAACCGCAGGTGGTGAGTAAAACTGCTTCAAATGTCTGTTTTGTTGGCAATAGGCGCCTAAGTGCATATAATGTAAACAACACGAACGTAGTGAATTCATAAATTCATTATTCACTATACGCTATATTCATTATAGTGATTCAGAAGTTATCCAGGGATAATGTGATGGTGTATTGTGTGTATTTAAATACATTTGTTCAGCTGACCATTGATGGCTTGCAGGCGATTGCTACGCAAAAGCTGCACGTGCTCGTCACTCTTTAGCTCCGCTCACAAGGCACGCCTCCAGGCGCTCAGCTGTTTTCGGAAAGACTCTGTACAGTGTATGTATCTTTTATAAATATGATAAAACTAAATACTTTTTGGAGATATGAAGAATGCACTACTACTTCTATATGTACTCAAGATTAAAATGAGATTGGCAGAAACCGTGTGTGATACCCCCCTCTTTAAGGACGCACACACTTCCCATACATATAAATGTATATATCTTCTTACCTTCTAGTGCATACTTCATGTCCTGTGCGAAGAGTGTCCACATGACCTCAGCACTGACTTTCCCTACATTTAGCTCCTGAGGAAACCTGCACAGGACACACCAGGTTATACATATCAGCTCATGTGTTTGTGTGTGATATTGTGTGTATCTGTGCAGTCACTGACTGATTTATGATCGGACTGTAGGAGTTCCTGTCCTCCTCTATGATGGAAACTATCAAGGTGATGAGTTTCGGCCAGAAGTCCAAATCCTGAATGCTTGGTCCTGGTTCTTCTACAGCAGCAATTTCTTCATCTTTCTCATCCTTCTTCTCTTCCTCTTCTTCACCCTCTTCTACCTCTTTCTTTTCTTTTTGTTTCTGTCGAATAGAACAATAACATGATGGATAAAATGATAGACAGAACAACAAATAAGGAGACAGAATGACTGACAGACAGACAAACACATGTTAGATAGACAGAAAGATAGAAAGACATATGGACCAACAGAATGATAAATAGAATGAAAGAATAACAGTCAGACAGAATGACAAACAGAATGATAGAGAATGGCAGAAAGATAGACAGAACACATACTTGGAACAACAGACAGAATGATAGAAAGTCAAAATGACAGATCGAAGGACAAATAAAATGACAATGATTGACAGAACAGACAGGCAACAACAGAAAGAAAAAGAAAGAAAAGAAATAGACAGACAGACAGACAGACAGACAGACAGACAGACAGACAGACAGATAGATAGATAGATAGATAGATAGATAGACAGTCAGACAGATAGACAAACAGTCCAAAAAACAGACAGACAGACAGACAGACAGTCTATGGAAGAAACTCAAAATGATACTGATGATTCATGGGCCTGACCTTTATGCACAAACGTGGGTCTCTATGGTAACAGATCAATTCTATAAAATATTACTCATTTCAGGCTGATGTCTTAGGTTGAAATGTTGGTATTATCCATGAGAAATTCAACCTCTGATAATGACATATTCTAATCTCCAAACTTCAACATAAGTGTAAGCATACCCATCTGTGTGTATACAAACATACACCTGTGCATGATGTGAATGTTTTTACTCACAGGCTCCACGGCCGGCTGAAACTGTCTGTTGTACAGCTCTTGGCAGTTGTTAAAGATGTACTCATATGTGGAGTTGAGGCATGCTTTCACACAGTCCCTAACCACATGGGCCGCACGCGGGGGAGATTGCAGTTCCAAAACCTGGACACAGGGGGTGTCAGAGAAGACAAGAGTATGTCTATATAAAAACAATATAACTCCCGCTAACAAGCAATACGCTGTCAAATCAATAGTGACTAATCTCAGTTATGAAAGCCCGCACAAAGGCCTCTCTCTTTCAGCACAAAGAAATCAATCTTCATCTCAAACCTTCTATTATCCCTTTCTACTGTATGAACTCAGGCAGAAAGAAATGACTGAGCGTTTACTCAAGACTGTATGAAACACAATTGAATTATTCATCTCTATAGGATCTGTCACTCAATATATGTATTACAAATAAGACCCACATCCCTGTAAATCCCATATACAGTATAAAACAACAAAAAAGGCAATACAGCTTTCGATTCCTTGATCAGATTTAGAGGGACGATATCATACCTTCAATCTGAAGAATGTAATGCTAGTCAATAAATCCACTGTGGATTTGAGATCTGCTAGACGTGGTTTACTGCTGGCTGGGAAATTATTCTGGAGATCAAAGGGACAGAAAGAACAAAACAGGAAGCTTGAGTGAGAAGCACAGTATGACCTTGGTAAAACAGTAACTTGAAGGTAAATAACAGTCACAAACAATGTATCACTAACATATGCACACGGGTTATTGATCAAGACTATACATCGCTATAAAGAGTATGCATGCCAACCACTCTCAAAATCAGTTGAACTAGTCAATAAATAGCTTTTATATGGACCTAGACTACATGTGATCCAGCTGCATCTTAGACTCCACTATAATGCACATTATTATTCTGAAATATATATTACTTATTGTAGGGTCACAATACTACACATAAAAACATATTTCAGCAACCATGATTTTTTGGATATGTGTGGATTGATTTAATAAAAAATTTGTGCTAAATTTAGAAAAATGGAAAGTTTGAACACGTTGACAAATTATGATTTGAGCATGAAATATTCACATTTTACATACAAATATGCCTTTGGATTTTACATATTTTTGTTACCTTTTAAATGACCTTCATAAATAGACTTCATTGCTTTACCCTTGCCCAAGTCCTGACTCTCCATTACAAAAATATTAATTATTACATAAATACTGATGTTTTATAAATATAAATGACTTCAATATTTGTGTAAAAAATATTTATGAATTTTTCAAAATTCAACTGTCCCACAGTGGTGGCATCATTTTGACCACGGCCTACAATTTTGCCCCTAATAAACTTTTGTCAAACATCAGTGAAGAGCTTAAAATTAAATATTTAAAAAAAAATTAAAGCTAGGGTAGGCAATTTTGGAGAGGCTAGCAATAGCAAGCTAGCTTTCAGTGTGCCCAGTGTGACAGGATGCTATGATTGGACAAACATTTTTTGGTCCTGAGACTTCCACAGAAGACATACATTATATATACATTTTTAATATTTAGACCACTTCTATTATAGATTGCTATCAGAATGCGAACAGAGTTTCAACCAGTACAACGAAAAGTGTTAAAGAAAACATTGCCTAGCCTACCTTTAAGGTAAATAACAATGTGAACAAAATGTTTTTTTTATACTAGTGCGCCATATTCCAATTAAGCTGTAATTTCTTTTAACACCACACCATGCTAGACTGCATCAATTGTCCGTGTACATTAGTTTAAGTTAGTGTACACAATAAATACTTACTCTGTATGTTGACAGGTCAATGCGGAGAGAATTATGGAGCTGATCCAGCAGTCTAACAAACCGATCTTTCTGCATTAACAGAGAGAAAGATGACTCAGTGGTGAATAGAATTAAACAAACAAACAAAAAATTGGTTCTTTCTTACTGTATTTGGTAATGAATTTAGTTATAGAGACAGAGCAAGAATGACAAACCCTCTCAAACATTTTCAAAGAGCCACAAGGTACAGTACATTTCTCTGACACTAATATCCCACTGAATGAATTTAGACCTTGATCCAAGGACACAGAGTGTGCACACAGACACAGACACAGACACACACACACACACACACACACACACACACACACACACACACACACACACACACACACACACGAACAAAGACAGTACAAGCACACCAGAGACAGGCCTTTGAATGAGCCTGTCTCATGGCAATGAGAAAACCTGAATAGGAATCAAAGGGTCAGGGACACTGACAACATTTCAGTTATTCACTATGTTGCATCTTTTCAAAATCCTTGTATGAGCAAGACACTTTCGCATAAAGGTCCAGTACAAGAAAGCGAGGAAAGGGATTGTAGCTGTGCAAAAATTCAAGCAGCTGCGTTCATGGTTTTATAGAATCAGAGGATGCCACAACAGCATCTTCAGCTGTGTCATATGAGAATAATACTCTCAGTGGGTTTGGGATCAAAGGTTTATTGTGACTCTGATTTTAACAATCAAAATCACCACCGTTCTGTAAGCAAATGTGACATTACAGCTTATAAATCAGTTAGTTCCGGTCCTCTGATTGGCTGAGCAGCCTTCCTAGAGCACTGACATTTAGTCCAATAGCGCTGGGACTTTTCTGTTTGTACAGTATCACTCTGCTTTTCTTTGTATACATGACATGTTCCAAAAATATAATCATTCTGTGCATTAGTGGAGGGAATTTTCAGTGACTTTTTTGCAGGTTACATCATTACACTATGTATGCTAACATAGGGAGACTTTAAAAATTTTTTTTTAAAATATTTTAATGTTTTTGAAAGAAGTTTCCAATTTATTTGATCAAAAACACAGTAAAACACTAATACTGTGAAATATTAATACAATTTAAAATACCTGTTTTCCATTTTAATATATTTTAAAATGTAATTTATTCCTGTGATGCAAAGCTGAATTTTCAGCATAATTACTCCAGTCTTCAGTCTCACATGATCCTTCAGAAATCACTCTGATATGCTGATTTGGTGCTCAATAAACATTTCTTCTTATTATCATTATTATTTTTATATCACATTGTGCTGAGCATATGTTCATGAACGAATGGAGGGAATAATCAACCTCTAGTCTGTCCTTATAGTGGTGGGGCCATATTAGCTGTGTGCAATGCAGAGTTAGCATTACCCCAAAGTTGGAGGCAGTGAAGCGGTCACAGGCGGAGACATTGGTGATCGAGGTGGGGTGAGCGTAGAATGCGTTGATGTTGGCCAGGAGCGTGCTCATTACCGCAGGGACACCAGACAGCATGTATTTAAAGGACAGACATGCGAAATGCCTACAGGTGGACAGACACAGACACCCAGTAAGAATGCTTTACTACAACAGTTAAGTAATAATAGTAAATGTCACTTTTTTATAATATATAATGTTAATTTTCCTTTCATAAATATCAGTATTTGGACTTTTCATCTCAAACAATAAGTCAGTCCTTTCATTGCAATTTACTGCTTCTCACCAAAACAAGTCTCTCTATTAAATAAACAAAATGTCTAGGTTAGTATTTATTGGAAATTATTTAAACTGTTCATTAATATTCTGTTTGGCAATGTGCACAATTGAACCCAAATATTCAGTCCATTCGAATACCCACTTAGGATTTAAAACACTCTTAAACAACAACTCATGTTGTTAAAACTGACTGACATTTCCTGTCAACAGCAAAGGACCTATAGCTGTCAGAATACACAGAAAACCTTTAATGGCTTACGTCATGGCCTGATAGATGGATTCTATCCCATAGCGCATGGCAAACTCATCTACAATATCTTGAGCAATCTCATCAAAGTAGATCTTCCAGGCATCATCGCCACGTGCCGTGGGCAACTTCACCACACCCTGCCCTTCAACGTCTGTCATAAAGTGAAAGAAATTCTACACAAAAATAAAAAAAATAATAATAATAAATAAAGAGTGAGAGAGATGGAGAAAGAGGCTAAGTGACATATACAGAAAGTATTTTCAGTTTAAAAATGCATTTTAGGTTTAAATATATTAGATATGAATTATATACCATTCAAAAGTTTGGGTCAGTAGTATTTTAATATTTAAAAAAAAAAAAATTTATTCTCACCAAGGCTGCATTTATTTGCTTAAAAATACAGTAAAAACAGTAATATTGAAAATATTACATTTAAAATAGGTTTATATATATAATTTATTCCTGTGATGGCAAACTGAATTTTCAGCAACCATTACTCTTCAGTGTCACATGATCATTCTAAAATTCTGAATCAGCATATTAGAAATCATTTTAATATTCTGATTTGGTGCTGAATAAACATTTCTTCTTAATATCAATGTTGAAAACAGTTGTTTTTTTTACATTTTTATCTGGGATTCAGCATTATTTTAAATAGAAATGTTTTGTAACAATGTAAAAGTCTTTACTGTCACTCTTGCTGAATAAAAGCATTCATTTCTTTCATTCTTTCATTTCTTTCATTCTTTAAAAAAAAAAATCATACTAACCATAAATTCTTGAACATTATTCTACACAGGCATTTGTCATCTAAAAAGATATTGTAAGCGATTTACCTCATGCAGACAGGTGTACTGAACATGATAAGGGGCCACTTTCTCTTCCCCTTTAATTTCCACACTTATCTGCAGTCTGATGGCCCCTGATACTGCTGACTTATCTGTGCGTTTTTCTGCAGAAGTCAGAGATTACACATGGTCAAGTGATATGAAAGTCTCCATTTACAAGCATCTGCTCCTAATGGAGAACCTTAGCCAAAGTATAGGGGTAGATTCACATCTGGTAATAACATTTAACCAATTTTTATTATCAAGAGAAAATAAAAAGTACTTTCAAATTTAAAGACTCAAGATTTTAAAATGAACACATCATTTTATTTTTATTTTCTACAATGAACATTTGATCAGAAACAATTTACTGGTGTAGGAAGCCATTGTGAACAGATTAGACACAAATGTATTGAGCTCTTATGAAAATCACAACTGAAGAACAGCTTTCTGTAATATTATTATGCAAAGAGAAAAGAAGCCATGTGGCCACGTAGTAGAGTAGTTACCATCTGACTGACTGTAAAAATGTCCACCACCAAAGTTGGACATATTAATCATGCAAGTTTTCATGAATAGCTAAAAGTAAAATTTTGGCATATTTCACAGTAACTTTTTTAATCTTATATCTAAATTCATGCAAATCACTACATTATATCATTTTATCTGCACTGGCTTATTACAACATTAAAAATTAAGTCAGATATATATTAGTATAGATTACAGTTCATAATTTAAGCATAGATCGTTTATGACCTGCACTGAAATCCCAGCCCTTAAGCAGACAGATGGTTTAATCTCTCGTGTGACACAATGGAGCCATTACTATTTTAGTTCTAATCCCTTTAAGAAAATTAGCACTGTCTAGTCATGGGTTCCCTCGGGAATTTCTAATGGGTTTTTTGAATATCAGTTTTAGATTTATGACGGAAAAAAAAGGTCTTAACTAGTCCTTATAAAGCAGCTTGTTGGCAACTTAAAGCAACATTAAAGCACACAAACGTTTCAGAATCCATGTGACTGTGTAATTTATTTTATAGAACAAAACGTGAAAGCCTCTTTTTCTAGTACATGTTAACTACTAAATCAAACAAATGCACTAACTAATTAAAAAACAATTATTCTAAAAACCCATTCAAAACCCCAGAGGGAACCCACAATGAATTTAGACTTCTGGTTTGTCTGCAAACTGACGTCATGACTGTACAGCTGTATAGAACGCACGAGTGCTACATTCAAAGCCCCAGAGAGTTAAAAATATATATATAATTTAAAGAGATCAAGTACTACTTGACATTGAAACACACATAGACTGAGGAACTTACCAAGGTTATACCAGACGTCCATTTCTCCGCTGAGGGTTCGGACCTCGATGATGCTCTGACCCAAAAAGTCATCGGATTCCCTTTTCAGACGCTGCTTCACACGAGACTTTATATCATCATCTTCATCCCATACGCGCAATTTAATGCGATCAGATGAATTGTGGCACTCACTGGGGAGGAGAAGGAAAAGTTGTGAACAAATCACAGCTGCTTCATAAAAGAGATTATTTGTGGATGTAAAAGAGAGTATTTGTTCTAAAATCCAAATGACTTTTGCAAAGCCACAAAAATGTACAATCTACACACCTGTGATTTCAATATAGTTAACAACAATTCAATATTAACAAAAGTTGCTATATTTCTTAACAACTGCAGTCTACAGTTATTATAATGAACTAAACTATATTGCTTTTAGATTATTAATAAAAATAAATTTATTTAATAAGCTAAGTATTAATTCCTTTTTTATTAAATAAACTTAGTATTAATTATTGCTTTTATAAACTGACACTTTGTTAAATAATTATAAGGCACATATTAAGAGTAGTTTTACCATTTTTTTCTAAAAACAAAAATTGCTATTGTGCCCTATGCCATAGATTATTGGAAAATGTAATGCAGTGCTTTTTTCCCATATACATAACACTTTTTTTAAAGCAGTGCAAACTTTGCACATAGTATGTTGTCTTAGCTCTGCCAGAAGAAGATTTGACTTTGACATTTTAGCCTGTGGGAGATATCTTTAAAATCTTATATTAAACCCCTGGGGTCGATGGTCACGCTGGCGAGACCACCTCGCTTTTTTTCTTATCAGTGCGAAAGATTTAAAATACTCAGTCGATTTTGGTCACACAGATAAGTGTTATACAGCATTCGAAACTGTTAAGTGTCTACTTTTATATTTGTACATTCACAATAAAAAACAAAATGTTGGGTTTTTTGCAAAATAAAGAAAACAAACAAGATGCGCATTCTGCCATTTCTCTCTCAGAGCAAGCGATTCACATGCAAACCGTCCACGCGAGGCACGAGAACCTGTAAACGCCCTATCATCTCGATAAACAAACATCAAGCTTAATCATTAATGCTTAATGCTATGAGGAATAAGCCTTGGATTTACCTCAAAAGAAGAACATGATTGATCCAGCGGAGGCAAGTAATTTATTCTTACTTACATTAGTTAACGTGTTATTGTTACATAAACTTCTACACATTGTACTAGTTGAACTACTGCCAGACTAAAAAGTGTGAAATTGACGGAAACGTAAAAAAAAAAGATAGGCAGGTAAGCAATCTTTCAATGCTAAATAAATATAAATATATGACACAAGGATGTTTTTATGATCTATAATATAAAACACAATATGATAGAAGCAATGAGTGTTTACACTGTAACAATATTAGCACGTTTAGACCACTGTTTACTGTGAAATACTGCGTCCGTGGATATCTGCTCAAATAATCTGCTCCTTCAAGGCCCAGAAAACACCTCAGACCCCAGAGGGTTAATATCCTATTTAATTACTTTTTCTAGAATGCAATGAGATAATAAAGAAAGCAAACAGACACTTTTGCTGAAGTCTCATTCTTCTCATTTTTTTCCCCTTCTCCTGAGCAAGTGTCTCCAGGAATTTTTAATGTGTCTCCTGTGGCGTTTCAGGAGAGATCTCAACAATCAAACAACTTGTGCTCAGTGTTGTGAAGATATCAAAGTCCGCAAAATTCAGAGATCTCAATATTCACAGAATTAACTGAGCTATGCTATCCACATTTAATTTAATAGCTCCATGCTCTTACTGTATGTCAATAATTGTCTCATTTGTGATTTTTATTGATTTTTTTATTATTTTAGTTTTTTAAATCACTTTATTATTTAATTTATTTATTTTTGTTTCCGTTTTAAAAAAATCTTAGGAAAAATATCAGAGACAAAGGTGACATAAAACAACTCCTAAACAAATATTGCCTCTAGGAGAAAGGCAACATACAGGTTTTGTCTGATTACATTGAAAAGAAATGAGAATAAGAACAGAGCAAGTAAAAAACAGGATTCCAAGAGAACAAAGAGAACTGAAAATATTGTATTAGACTCACAAGTTAAACGTCTCCTCCCACACAGGGTTAAGGTTACCGTAGATAGTTTTGGTTCTCTTCTTAGTCTTGCCAACCTGAACCGTCACATACGGATCACTGGAACCAGTTCTGTCTTTAGCCTGCAGGCCCTGAGCACTCACCACTGGAAAAAACACATGAACACACAGAATCTGAACAATCTTTTATAATGAAGTCACAATCAGTAAAAAAAAAAAAAATGAATGGAAAAAAAAAAAGAAAAGAAAAAAAACAAGGACATTATTTACAAATAGAAATCTGCATTTACATGATTATTCCTTGAATATATAGATCACTGAAAGGTATCTACTCAATAAACATTTCAATCAGAGTACAGAGCAATAACAGCTGTCCCTGCTGTCGTACCTGTGATGGAGATCTTGGCAGACCACTTTGATGTTCCATCAAGCACAGTCTGTTTGATGGCCTTCATCTGCTGAGCATGGTTTAGTTTATTCACACTGAACACAAGCCTTATCATCTCAAAGATTTCAGGCCTGTTCCTCTCTCGGATCTTCATGCGGTCCTTCATGGCTGCTATGATATGCTGGGTTCTGTCCTCTGCTCCTGTTTTGGAGCTCTTCTCAGCAGCTCCTGGCAATTATAGAGATGCATTTATAATTTAATTGCAATATACAACATAATAAAAAAAATAAAATAAAAAAAAACATGTAAAACATAATGCACTGGCTTTAGTGTTAGTGTATAATCTTACATATTTCTTACTCATTTTTACAAGCTTTCTGGTCAAGCAGTTGGTTACTTTTATTAAAAAGCATGTGTCAATGGCACAGATGTAACATTCATAAGGGATAGTGTAAAAAAAAAAAAAATACAATGAAGTTACAATATATAGTTTTTTGTGGTTGTTGTTGTTGCTGCTTGTTTTTCGTATTTGGTTAGTGACTCACTCTGCAAACAGTCTGCGTTAAGAAGCTCCTGGCATTTTTCGTGGCATTTGACTCCACACTCTGAGCAGCGCATGCCCTGCCGTGCAATACCCCACAACAAACCCTCACACTCATAGCAGTAGGTGGGCGTGGTGGCTGTCCACACTTCAAAGTTATGGGGTGTCGTGCAAGAAATGGGGTAAATCAGAGCCTGGAGGGTCTTCTTGTACACGTGATTCTTCTACAGGGAGAGAGAAAATAGCTGAAAATAGAGTCTGCAAGAAATGAGCACTAGACGCAACCCTGAAGATGACATTTCAAAACAAAGCCCAGCACAAATGTGTTGAAAAGACAGTGAAAATGTGAAAAAATTAAAAGAAAGAAAATGGTTAATAATGGTTTAAATAGAAAATGGAGAAAAACAATGAGAAGGAAAAATAGCAGGTAAGTGTAAGAGCACAAGATGCGCTTTATAAATATTGGTGTAGGTGTAGTTATGGGAGTGGGCAGACAGGTGTCAAAGTGATGACCAAATGAGAGCCACATCATACATCTTTATCTACATAAGGTGTAGGTGGCGTACACCCACGCAAACATTTATTAATCCGGAGCATATGAAGGGTAACTCTAATTTTGATACAAGACTAGAAAAATCTAAACTAGAAATGAAAACTATAACATTTTAATGCTGTCAACAATTACTCCATTATCATTATTACTCTTGTGTCATTCCGAACCACACAATGAAAAACACAATGTAATACAATGAAAGTGACAGGGGACAGATGCTGTCAAGCTCCAAAAATGGTCAAAAAAGAACCATGAATTGTACCATGAATGTAATAATTACACAAATGACTGGTGTGATATTACTTAAAGACAACATGTCTGCTGAACACATACAATTGTTTCTTTTAATTCTAAATTTATTTATTAAATCATTGTTATTGGTTACGAAATATGTGCATGGAATTGATCATAAATTACGTGAATCATGTCTTTTCAGTGAATACTGACTTAAATTTCAGTTTCTTTTTGCTATTCCTTTAAAGTCAGCATGACATGCAAATTCACCCTCTCTGTTTTCTAAAGGCTTCTTATTGGTCTTATTGTGAATGACACATCCACACATGGGTTTCTTTTTTATTATTATTATTTATTATTATTATTATTATTATTATAATACTTCCTTCTGGTGTCTTAAGCAGGACTTTTGCAATCATTTAGTCTGCTTAAACCCCACCGCATTTAGATCTGCTGCCATCCAATCAACAATCAATTGATAGAACACCAAATCCCTGTCCTACTTTTTTCTTCTTCTTTTTTTTAGATGTACATCAAAATACGGTAGGAAAAGATCCGTCACTACTTCCGTTAAATTGCAACATTAACAATTGGGTTGAGAGAAGCAATTTTAAAAACAGAGAAACAGATAGATGACAGATATTTGTGTATTTTGCAGGTCTTACCAGTTCTTCATCCTTCAGTGAAGAGCGTGCAGCTAATGTGTGCGAGATCCCTGCTTTCCTGGACTGTACCAGAGACTGAAAGAGGGGAACAATGGTTGAATATTAACATGTGCTTAATTTTACAATTAGTGATAGTACAGTCTAAAAATTCTGGGTTGTTTCAACCCATGTTTGGGTCAAATATGGACAAACCCAACCGTTGGTTTAATTTTTTTAACTAAATTTTTAAATTTGACCCAAACATAGGTTGAAACAACCCAGCATTTTTTAGAGTGTAGAATTCACAATACCATTATGGTTTTGTAACTTTATTTGTGCCCGCCCAGTGGGTTTAGAAAAATTGTCTGTTATTTTCATTTGAACACGTGGTAAATGTTAGTTCATGCCTGTATCTATTATATATCCCATTAATATGCTAAACACTATTCACCCATTAAGAGCACCGTGTCTACTTAAAGGGATAGTTCACCCCAAAATAAAAATTTTGCCGTCATTTCTTTAAAATATGTTCTTTTGTGTTCAACAGAAGAAAGAAACCCATACAGGTTTGGAATAACAACTTAACTATTTCTGCCTTCTTATATTACTAAACACCATAATAAAGAATAGTAGCAACATCAACCACAAAAAACAGCCTATAAAGACCGTCGATAGAACATGCTGAAACTAAAAAACTATCAGTGATTGTTTCATAGCTAAAGGCAGACAAATACTCCAAATATTGATTTTCCATGTGAACAGAGATAAGAGCACAATTTAGCCTCTGATAGCTAATGACAGTGATTCAACACAAGCAAATGGCTGCCCTTATATTTTCCCTGGCCATAAATTGCCCAGCTAGTCAGTGAGTGGTACAGGGTAAGTGAGGGGGCTGGCAGGTCATGGCTAAGGTTCAGTAAATTAAAAATGCTTGAAAGCTAAATACAAGGATTGATACTACATTGCTAGGAGAAAATTGATTATCTACAAACAAAACAGAATCCAAAAAAATAATTTTTTCACTTATTTATCATTTGGCTGGCACATTTAAATATATTTAAATATAAATATATATATATATATATATATATATATATATATATATTTGTTAACATATTAACTTTTAATGGTAATGTTTTCTACATTGTCAATGCACTGATTTTTATAAAATGTCTAATAATAATTATTAATGAACATACACCTAGATTAATTCATGCAGAAAAAGTTACTGTTCACTGTTAGTTCATGATGCCTAATGGATTAACTAATGTTAATGTAACATACAGTGGGTACGGAAAGTACTCAGACCCCCTTAAATTTTTCACTCTTTGTTATATTGCAGCCATTTGTTAAAATCATTTAAGTTCATTTTTTTCCTCATTAATGTACACACAGCACCCCACATTGACAGAAAAACACAGAATTGTTGACATTTTTGCAAATTTATTAAAAAAGAAAAACTGAAATATCACATGGTCCGAAGTATTCAGACCCAGAAAAATTTAAGGGGATGTGAATACTTTCCGTACCCACTGTATACAGTAGAACCTTATAAAGTGTTAAATAAATGAGTCACAGATAATATACAGTCAACCAGTCAGAATGAAAAAAAACACCAACAGGGTGATCCCGTATATTACAGCTGCAAAATCAATCAAACAATCAATCAATGGACAATGATTGACATTGACTGACATTCTATGAGAGAACAGAGAGACCACAAAGTGATATGCAAGATATAAAATTATCACAGCTAAGTGGGAAATCATTCAATGTTCAATTACAGCTTTCACGATTCATTACACAAAAATATATGACCACCGATTTCAGTGACTGAACATTCAGAATCAAGTATTTCAGAGTTATGCAAAAACCTCTGTGCATATCTTAATCACACTTTACAAAAAATAAATAAAAAAAATAAAAGAATCCTTCGTTGCCATGAAAACTGTTGTGCAAGTCAAAAGCTTCAGATCAAATCTGTTTTTATTTTGCATTTATTATTTTTTGTCCCCTACAGCAGTCAAATGTATCTGTGTGGGTTTCAATTTTATAGCAACAAAGGCTGATTGATGAAAGTTACCCATTTCTGACTCATGGACATGTCAGTGAACTGGAGAAGACAAACACTTCAAATAGAGCTTCTTTTCTCAATAGTACACACACTCGCCTGGTTTTTAATGCACCAGTCACATAAGATGTCCCTCTTTAAGGGTAATTGCTGGAAAATTACATTGACACATTTACATGGATGCCAAAATCCATTATAAACAAAAACAGACCACTTGTAATATCAAACCCTTCTGAGACAGGATGTCATGTGCTCATTCATTGGTGATTTATTACTGCTCATTTCAACCACACCAGAATTGAGCGGCATCACACTGGAAATGAAACTGAGCACAAAACAACATTTTTTACATAATCTAAAATATAACATATTTTTTCGCCTTGTTAAATGTACACAACACTTTCAATTTCAGTGTGGACAGATGAATTGCTTGTCACTGGAATCTTATCACATCATGTCTGACTAGGGCACTACGTTATAGCTAAAATAACAGTCTACACCTAAAATAATGTAAACATATGCCTGAATGTTTTTTTCTTTAGTCTGCTTTGAGTAAAAGCTGCAAAAAATGTAAACCTTGAATTGTGATGCATTCACTAATAGAAAAGTTTTACTTACCATGGCCTAGTTGTAAAGGAAAGCATTAAGTAAAATGACAAAAGAAGACCAGATTTCAGTTAAACTTTTGCAATTATATGAGTTAGGTTAGATAAGAGATAAGAAAAGTTTGATTACAATAAGTCAAATCTGTATATACCCAGTAAAGAGGGAATATTACTAAGCAATGTGGCAGAATGTTGTTTCAATATGGGTGGAGGTGTGGAAAATGAACATAAAAAAAAAACCACTCACCACTTCGCTAACCAAAGGAATAGGCTTCCTCTTCCTAAGGTCAGGCATGCTATCAATGCCAAATATTGCTCCTCCCCTGAAGATACAAAAATATGGATATTCCAGTAATGGAAAACAAAAAATGTGGTGAAGAACAGCTAAACAACAACATGGTTCAAACAGTGAAAAAGAATGAGCAAGAGGATCATACCCAGGTTTGGCCCATGGATGTTTGTTATGGTCTCCATTGATATTCTGTTGAAAGGATGATCATATTGTCATGCATTAAAACAATTATAAAATGTTAAAGCTTCACATAAGCAACAAAAACAGCACATGGGAAACAGGGAGAAAGAGGAATAGTGAAAACCCTGCTGTTTGGTTGATTGAATTTCACCACTATATTTATGACTACAATCAGAATTTTCCAGTCATGAGAAAACTTCTAGTCAAGACAGGATGAAACATGCAAGGGCTCAGATCCTAGTACTCAAAACTCTAATGTACACTGTCAGAAAATCACAATTTAATTTACTTTCAAGACACGATAGTATAATATATCTAACACAGAGAAATTTTGCTTTTGATGCACGTTCAAGATCATTCAAGATGAATACAGAAAGATGCATACTTATCTTGCAAATAAAAGCAATTATACCAAAATTTGTAACACATTAGATGAATAAAATAAAATATATGTTAGCAAAATTAATTTTATAATTAAAAAAGAATGTATAATTAAAATTAAAAAATAAATTATTTTTATGTAATATAGAATTAAGACAAAGCACCGAATGTCATTTAAGCCATCTTTGTGCTGTAATAAAATTACTAAAACACACCATTTTATCTCTTAACTCATCATTTGGCAACAGGCTGCAAGTGCATAAATGATTTTAGAAACATTTCTTTCTCAAAAATACCTAGAATTATTGATGTAATTGCAAAAAAATAATCAAATTCCTCACACAAACCTATCCCTAATGCCAAAACCCCTCAAAACAAAAAGGTTGATGGAAAAAAAAAAAAATCATTGCTACTATAAAACTCTGACTCAGCAACTCTAGCAACAGGCTATAAATGTATCTGCCATCACAGTTTCTATTTTATATGGTATAACCGGGAGGGATACTTTAATGAGCTACAATCAATAACAGTCTGAAAATGTGTGTAATGTTTACAATGCAGCATAGCTTACAATGAGAACAAGAAATGATTTAAACAAAATAAAATAAAACATAGACATAACTAATTTAACACAATGCAGTAAACACAAAAAGGAGTCTGTCAATACCATGCACATTAAAGACCATTAAACAGCATTATTTATCACTGCAAACATAAAGCATCAAGGCACTTTTTAAACAATGTGAAAAAGATATAACCTGATCTTCATCCTGGCTTCCATCTGAAAATAACAACAAATAGCATATCACACATAGCACATAATTGTTAGCCAGAACAATTTGCTCTTTAAATAGACAACATTATAAAGCTTATAAACTTCTTGTCCAACAACATATTTATATCTGCAGACAGGGAGTTTAATAATCTTGTTTATGTATATGGACCTGGAATATGAACTGCATAACTGTGGGGATTTTGCAATTGATCTAGACGGTTCATGAAAGTTTCATTGAGAAGTTTTATTCATTTATAATGGCTCCTAAATTTTCCCTGCACTCTGCTATCATTTCAGATTTGTTTTCATTTCAATTCAATGGGTGTAATTAGTTTGTTTGAGCCTGGGGAACAAGACTTGTTTAACACCCAGCAAGGCACTAGCTAATATATCTGCAGGAAAGGACCAAACACCCACTGGCTACAAGAGTCAGCAGTTTCTGATGAGATCTGTTGTTCTAAAAAAATCTAGAGTAGCATTTAAATTATTTGTGAGACACGTTTGATGGGCACATGGTCATCAGAATGATTTACTTTTCATTTCTGACATAATGATTTTCATAGGATTGAGTTACCAGAAAACACTAACACGGCAAATTTGAAATTTCAGCCAAAAACTTATAACACATCCCAATAAAACAGAACAATGAATATGAAGCAAAGGGCCTCAAAACTCAATATACCTGGGTTCAAATCATCTTCAGAAAATGTTGACATGGTCACTATACTGAGTTGTCTTCTGGACTCTCTCTTCTCCCTCAGAATCTGCTGGAAACTCCTGAGGCACTTCAGACGCCGTGCATCCCGCTGACTAAGCTCTGCTTCGCGACCTCCTTCTGTGGAGGACTCAGTGGGAGGCTTCGTTTCCCCTGTTAGTGTTCCCTGCTCCTCTTCAACTAGTTCCTCAGGGGAAAAAGAGTCTGGGATAATGTCTGTAGAGAAGCACTGTGTTAAATGAGCACTGGTTGGATGTCCAGATGTAGCATCTGATGCATTACTGGTGGATGAGTCCAACCCTGGAGAATTTGGATGTTCTGAATCTTCACTATTATGCTGGTGAGGAGGTGATTCAAGTTTTGCTTTGGTGAAGATGCATTGAGGTATCTCTCCAAAGCCTTTCTCAGTACTGATGGCTTGAGGCCTCTCAGAATAATTTGTTTCTGTTTGTGGATTCTCCATCTCTATCTGAGGCATCTCTAAATTTGGTGTCCCAGTCATCATCATTCCTTGTTGCTTCCCACACAGGGAGATCAGTGGATGGACTTCAATCTTTTCTCCAGGCAGAGTAGCACTAGTTCCATCCATCTTCTTCAGAGCTCCCCGCAAGGCAGTTTTAAAGTCAATAACTGCTCTACCAAACTTTTTTACATTTAAGGCAACATTACTGTCATCAGCAGAGTCAGGCTTCCAACCAGGGACATTTTGATTACATAGTGATGTACCTTCATATAGAAGGCTCCTGGATGGCTCAGCAATTACATTTTCTATCGACTCACCTTTGAATGGAAGCTTTACAAGGCAATTCTCACAAGAAGATGCATGATAAATGTCATTCTGATACACAGAGCTCTGAGGACATTCACCATCTCCTTTGCAATTATGGCAGCCCAAACCAGGTTCTTCATGGAGCATTTCTGCATCATACTGCTTCCAATCCTCTCTACTGCATGTACTAGCAGGAGAGTTGTAGTGTTTACCAGTTACTATGGATATTTGATCTGAGGTGCCCATTGTACAAGTACTTGCAGCTCTTGATGGGTCCCAACGGTTTACTTCACCTGTGCAGCACTCTGCCTCTTCAAAACTGCCTTGCCTGGAGCAAGAATCATCTTCGCTCCATCCGATCTCTCCACTCCCACTGCATTTTAAAGCCACTGGGTTCCAGGTCTGACATTCACACCCTGTCTTGCCCTGTCCAGAGGTGGGTCTTTCTGGATCAGACTCAGACTTGGAACTCTGACCCGAGGATAGAGAACTGGTGCTTGGACAGTCCTGTCCATCCTGGCGCTCAAGGTAACCAAAGCTGAGCTTCCTTCTCCCTGCACTTTGAGATACATCTGACCTTCGATCCAATGTTTCTCGTGTAAATGGATGGTGTTCATTGTGGTTTGAAGTCTCGGCACTAGTGTAAGTGGCCTGCCTTGGCACTTCTTTGTGTTTCCCATCAAGAACTTGATATTCCGAGAGTATATCACCACAGCTACTTGAGGATTCAACAGCATAAGGCTTAAAGCAACCTATACTAGCAGCATTACTTGATTTGTGATGGTGGGAGGGACCTTCAGTGCCCCCCATTGCTCCTGGCCAGGTCTCCACACCAGATTTGTTTCCAGACCGCATGCATTCAATCTCCAATAAAACTGCATCGACACAGCTAGAGACCTCCTCAACAGAACCACGAACAGATGACAAGTACTCCCTCAAGTCTGAAATCTCCTCTTGAATTTTGTTGATCCCTCGCAATTCCTTCAGTATGTGCTCAACGATAGCACTTGACTCTTCCTCTTGATAGTCCTCATTATTCCCCTCCACAACTTCATCCTGTACTAACATATTAAACCTGCACAGCAGAGTGTCTGTCTGTTTTTTAGGCTGACCATCAAGTGCTTTACCAGATGAAAACTCGGTCCCATTTATATCTTGCGATATTTGGTTTTGAACCACTGTCAAATTACTGTTGTGCTGCAAAGTGCAAGGAATCCTGATGCCTCCTTCTCGATTTAGTTCCACTTCACCGACACAAGGTGCCTCAGAAACTTCTCCCAGCCCATGTCCATTTGGCACCTGAGGCAAGCAGCAGACCTCTGCTGAAGCTAATTCTCTCCTGTAATAGTTCTGCAACTTTTCAACATCCTCTTCACCCTCTTCATCCTGTTCTTCAATTCCAGCATTGTAAAGACCAGAAGGCTGGACAGTATGATCTGCAGATCCCTGCAAGAAACGATGAATTTTCCCACGCAACACCAGAGCAACTCTGGGATTAGGCTGCCTTCTTTTTGGCACTGCAGTTTTCTTTTTGGGTCGGGGATACTGAGGGACGCCCGTACCATCCTGTCCATTGCAGCGGTTGCGGGAGAACATCGCTTCCCTCCCTTCTTCTGTGCTGTGGATTTTTTATCACATTACTCAGGCTTGAAATACAGCATCTGATGATACAAGTGAGAGACTGTCAGTCAATCTAAGCAGGACTTGGTCCACGACTTAGGGAGAAAAAGACGTTTAAAACAATCACACCAGTGCAAATTTACCAATTCAGTTAAGAAAACATTCAGTTCAGCAAATGACTGATTATAATTTTTTGGTACTATGTCTTAAGTTTAATTTATAAGTTTAGTTAATTTCCTCCCTTATCAAAGTTTTGACATGGATTTGCAACACTACAAAGTGATCCCAGAATTCACTATTACAGAAAATGTATAATCTCCATATCCATTATGAGTCTCCTAAAGCTGTTTTAGAGCACAGTTTGATCAATAGTAGCACACAATGAAAGTGTCCAATCCTCAATTTTCACATTATCTGTTGCAAATACCACTGACACCAAAGTGTATTTAAATTATGTGGAAATGTGACAGTAATAACATGTATGCCAAAGTAAACAGCTCTGTCATTGTGGCTAGCAAATCCCCCCCAAAAACACGCCTGAAATTTTTCACTTTGTCCTTTATACCTTGGGTACAAAAATCTACTTCACACACACACACACTCGCCAAAATAATAGGCACTGTCTTTTGAAGTAAATCAGTGATAATAATAATTATATAATAAATAAATAAGGTAAAAGGAAATAAAGTAACATAATACTTGCATTCTATCAATAATATGCAAAGGCTGGAAATGCAACCGTATCTTTTGGCTTTGCTTATCTGCTGGAGAAAAAGCACACCACAGATAAGAAGTACAAAAGATAAACTAAACACCTGCTAAGAACGTTCCATGGCAACACAGAACAACATATTGTCATAATGCTGTTTTTTTCTATATTATGTGCCATGTATACTAGCTCATAAGTGTGCCACAGAATACATAAAGCAATAAAAATGTTTGGCTACAACAGGGTTACATTCAAACCACAAATGAATATTCACTTGGTATATAGTTGATAGTTATATACTAATATAAGAAATATAACAAGAGAAAAAATGGCCATGAATACATATAGGAATGAAATACAAAATCTGCAAAATACACATTCTAGAACATTTCATTCACTTTGGATTTCAGTATATAAAAATAACTGGAGTTTTAGGAGAGCTGAAGAGGCATTCTGGCTCCTCGGCTCCTTGTGGAGAGTCAATTAAGCAGAGAAAATGTCACATGTTAGTGCAAAATCATGTGACACTGGAACAGTAGCTATGGAAACCATTTGCTATACCTGCATTCAGGTTCTCAGTACATAGATATATGTCTCTATATACAGATGGCAATTACCTGAATAAAACTACCTCCACTGTTTATTCCTCTATATTTCTCTTTACTTTCCCATTACTGTTTTCTACTCCCAAGCATCAACTTAATGAGACAAGTTACACAGGCAATCAGGAACTGTAAAGCGACTCATGGATGTTAACCCGGTATGACTCAAGAGAGTCAGTTTTTCTCCTTATCTTATTTTGACACCCCTGCTCTGTGAGTTTGCATGCTGCTTATTTTATTTGACAGACGCCAACTTCATAACTTAGCATTCTCCCACAAATAAGTACACAGTTCGGTATGTCTCTCTGAGGTGATGTTAGATTGGACAGTGAGGCTGAGAGAAGATGAGTTAGTGTGGTTAAACCACAGTGTTAGATACGGTGTTAAGAGTGTTATAACATGCGTGATTGCATACCCTAGTTTTTCTCCACGGTGCACTCACACTTGCCTAACTAGCAATAACTGGATATGAGTTTTCAAAAGCCAAACAATTCTTGTGTTACATTTTGTTAACACAGTCTCACGCTTCACTAGTCTCCTCGCATGCCTCTCAGTCTCGCCTTTTCACCTTGTCTCTTCCTCTCGCTCCCACTCTCTCTCTGTCTTTTACTGTAGGTAAGGGCATTCAGGGGTGAGTGATCCACATAAGCACAGTGAGAAGAACACTAATGTAGCTTTTTGAGATCACTGAAGCACAAGAGCTAAAAGTGAGATCCTTCTGCAAGTATGTGTTTTCCCAAAATCTTCAATCCATGTATTTGCCGTCTCCCTAAATGTGTGGAAAACAAAGGCACAGAACAAACAGAAGAAGAGAGGACGCTGGGAGGAGAAAGCAGAGAGTAAACAAACTACCACTTACAACACTAACGTTTTAAATGTGGAGAATGTTTACGTCAGTGGCAAATGCCATTGAGACAGGGAGGTAGAAAAGAAAATGAGATATATGGGAAGGAAAGAAAAAAGAGGTGCCAACCAGGGTGAGATGTCTGTGACACTGAGTGCTTGAGGAACATTTCACTGAGAGCAGCTAAAATCATTTCAGAGTCATTTCACCCAGCTCTAACAGTTTTGTTCAGAAGATGCTACATATTACTATTCTTTAGGGGTGTGACGAGGCAGGTAGCTCACGAGACGAAACGAGACTCGAGATTAAGTTCACGAGACGAGACAAGATTTTTACACTATTTTTAAGAAATCCTCAATGGCGAAATACATGACTAGAAAAAATATTCTGCAGGTTCATTTGAAATGTTTTAACTAATCATCTTGTAATGAATGTCATTTCAGTTCTACTTTCTGAGTATGAATAATCACATGCAGTAAAAGACAACAATACTCAAGCACTGTAAAAGGTTTTGCCACAAACTCAACTGACTGACTTCCCTTCTGTATGATTTCAGTCTCTTCAGACCTTACTGTACATGATTTATGAGCTTCTACAACCTTTGACCTCCTAACTGAACTCCTTTCCACAAACTAATCATAGAAATAAAACAGTATAAATAAAAATGGTAACACTTTACAATAAGGTCTCATTTATAAACATTAATGTATTAACCAACAACAACAATGAGCAATATATTTGCTACAGTATTTATTAATCTTTGTTTATGTTAGTTAATAAAAATAATCATTCATTGTTAGTTCATGATAGTTCACAGTGCATTAAGTTAACTAATGTTAACAAATGAAACCTTACTGTTTGTGCTTAATAAGATTAAGAGAAAACTGTTATTCATTTTTATGGTAACACTTTACAATAAGTGCAACCATAATCACACTCTCTCAATATTCAAAGTGAAAAAAAGATCAAATTTTTCTTCGACAAAGAGCTAAGAGATGGTTACAACTACACTGCCCAGCCTAAAATAGCTTTCATATTGAGAGATATTTGCATTCATCAGGGAGCCGCTTTCAAAATGCGGGGTATTGAAATCGCGTTTGAATGCGCGCTCGCGTTTACTTTCACTTTCAGCGATCGCGCAATATCACGAGACTACTTTTTTCGCCTTGAAAAGAAATCTCGTCACACCCCTACTATTCTTAAAACCTCTATTGCAGGCATATGAGGGGGGAAAAAATAAATTGTTTAAACTGAGTTTGAATTCCATTATTTGACTCCCTTTTCTTGCATAAAACAGAACTTATTACTGAAATCAAAAACTAATGATTAAACGTTAACACTTTACAATAAGGTTCATTAGTTAAACATTAGTTAATGTATTAAGTAACAATGTAACCATGAGCAATACATTTTTACTGTATTTACTTATCTTTGTTAACATTAGTTAATGAAAATACAACTGTTTATTGTTTGTTCATGTTATTTCACAGTGCATTAACAAATGTTAACAAGATTTTAATAATGTATTTGCAAATGTTTGACATTAACATTAACAATGATTAATAAATGCTGTATAAGTGCAGTTCATTATTAGTTCATGGTAACTAATGTAGTTAACTAATGTTAGCTAATGAACCTTATTGTAAAGTGTTACCGATTAACCATAACGTTTCTTTAAGACAACAAACATTTCAAGCAATTTCTCATTGCATACAAATAATTTGTATGACGTTGTAAAATTCATTTACTTCATAAAAAAAGTGCTTGTTGGAGTCGACAACATGCAATAGAGGGTTAAAGATCTGAATACAGAACAGCTTCATCATGACTGCAAGATTAATTACAATATTAATTGGCAATGACTTCATCAAAGCTCACAGCTTTGCACACCACTTCTCACATCATCTATGTACAGTACTGTATTTACAAGGAGAACAGAATAATTATCAGTAGGTATAGATCACAATGTGAGGAAAGGCAGGGCTTTTAATTAATCTTCCCTTTTACTGAGCTTTCTGTTTAAATATACGTGTCTCTTCTGTCACTACTAGACTCTGTGACCTTGCTACATATAGAACGCACACTCTCTATACACACACACACACACACACACACACACACACACACACACACACACACACACACACAAGATCAAGATCTGTATGACAGAATTAGATTTTCCCTTTAATGTTCCCTTTACACTAATGGAAGTACTCAAGACAGATCATGAAAATATCTCATGTTTATTAAAATATAAAACTAGCCTATATTGCAACCAGAGGCACTATAAGATGATTATGAACAACAGAAAATTGCTGTCCCCAATCCATTTCTCACACATTCTCTTGTTTCACAATCATTTCATCCAGACAGTCAAGTGGAATGACCAGACATTCTGCATCTATCAAAGCAAAAGTAATGGCAGATTTATTCTTCACAACAAAGAATCAGCTATGTAGTTTGATCTTGATCATTTTATCATGTCTAAATGTTCCTGCAAGATTTCAAGGCAAAAACAAAGAAGAGCAAAGAGAAAAGCACTTTTTAAAACAACAGGTTGGGTAGAGGAGAAGAAGAGATGCAATGTTCTTTTTTGCCTTTTGCATAGCCATTTTGATCACAGGAAATAAATAATGGGAGCCTAGCATCAGCCACAGTGAGCACCCATGGGCTGTTCGCAATCCGTTTACATACTGTCTAACACTCATTATGATCACAACTTGCAATAACTGCTTTAATGAAATCATTGTTTCTGCTTAAATGAATACAAAGTGTCAGCTCTGTTAGCATGATTTGCATTATCTTAGAACTGTACATTTCTGACATATGGACATTACTTGGACACAGCCACCACTGATAACAAATTCTTGTCTTGTAGACACTTGTATTTTCTGTAAAGCTGCTTTGATACAATATGTATTGTGAAAAGTGCTACACAAATAAATGTGAATTGAAAATGTGAATGTGAATTACTGCACAAAATGGTGCACAAAAATAAGGGGGGGAAAAACTGTTCATGATTTGCTGCTTTACATTTCAGTCAGATTGCAAACCAGACAAAAGTTTATGATGATGTGGTTAAAACTGAGATGATAATAGTCAGCAATTTTAGGGAGAGCATGTGCGCGTATTTAAAAGTGACAGTAAAATAACATCTCTCCTTTCCGGCAAACTCAATAATCTCTGTGATGCTAAGCAGCAATGCCTTCTGCTGTATCCAGGCAGGCTGTTAACTGTTTATAAGGTCTTATTCTGGCTGCCTGCCACATGGGTCATGCTGAACTCACATACACATACAGCCACAGGCACCATTATCCATTTCTCATGGACTCTGTATTTGGCCTTCCAATGTCATGCCTACTTAGTGTATTCACAGCAGCTCGTTCAAAAAAACAAAAAAGCAAAACAGAAATGCGTAGAAGGTCAGGATAGAAGAGCTTGACCACTCAGATAGTCAATCAATGCATACAACATGACCTTTGAATTTAATATGGGTACTTTTTCTTGCATGTAAAGTAAGTAAATATTAAATCTGCCACACATATAAAATGAAACCTAATACTGGAATCACAACCTGTTGGCTCCAGTCACTGCAACTAAATAGCAAGACAAAAATGAGAGTGAGACAGCCAGCCAGCTCCAATGTCTACGTACATTACTTGACGAGCACTAAATTATAGTAAAGAACCACTAAGGAACACAGTTACACTCAAACTTATTTCAACCAATGCATGACACCTTAGATAAGAGAGGAAATTATTCAGATAATTAGATTATTTCTTAAACTTATGTATACACTGGATAAAACTTAGAGAAATCAATGTCTTCTCAACATATCAAGCAGAGAGAAATACATAAATCTTAAAAAAAAAAAAAAAAAAAAAAAAATGCATACAATTAAAATATATATAAAATCAAATTATTTGTTTCTTTGTTTAATATTATTATGAACTATTTTTATATAGCACCACAGAATACAGAAAATAAAACAAAACATTTTCTGAAATGTTGTAAGAGCTTGCAATAAGATATATTGATTTCTCTTTTAATTTTAATTTTAAACATTCAAAGAAAAAACATCCAACTTACCACGTTGAAAGTGAACAGATCAATTAAACCACAGATGTAAGTGGACAATATTGTGTAAATTTTCTGAAAGAGGGGAATTAAAAAAAAAAAGAGCTCCACATTACGATTCCAATGTACAAAGTCCATAAAAAAGGGACTGAAGGGTAGAACAGATGTCAAAAATACAATGAAAATGACAGATTGAGTCTAAACCCACCCATTCTCCAAAGCTCCAGGCAGCTTCCACAGTAATCCAACAAGTTAACTTGTTTAAAAAAAAAAAAAAAAAAAAAAAAATAAATCACAGTCAGTACATGATGTTCTCTATTATACCCCAAGTTAAATAAGTCTGTATAGTCCTGACAAGCTCCTCAATGTCATCTTCTCATTTCAATTACTGACAAACTATAATTCATTCAAATATACAAAACTCTTTTCTGCTCCTTCACACACATTTGTGTCAGTGTTCCACTCCTCTATCCCTGATTCTCCAGTCTCTTCCTCCTACACTCCTCTGGCTTGTTGCTAAGAACACATCCACCCTCAGCTGTGTGAGTGTTCACACACTTTCACCCATTCTCCTCCTCCCTCTCTCTCTCTCTCTTCCTCACACTTCTGCCTTACTCACTCTACACTTGTCCATCCATCTGTTTCTCTCTCTTTTCCTCCCCCTTGCGGAGGCTTGTACACACTCCACGTCTCTCCTACAACTCTTCTTCCTCTCACTATGACATCATCTTGTTGCTGTGTCCAAAGTGCTTGATGAGTTGCATCATGTGTGCAGCAAGTTTTTTTCATGTAATTTCTGCCAGGAAAATTGCTATACAGATTAGTTCACCAAAAAAAACCTATGTCATTCCAAACATGTATGGCTTACTTTCCCCTGTGGAACACAAGAGGAGGATATAAAATTTTTTGTCCATAAAATGAAATTCAATGTTGCTTTGGATCCTATTAAATTTGAAAAAAAAAAAAAAAAAAAGCAGAATAAAGAGAGTCATCCAGTTTTGGATCAACATAAGGTTGAGTAAAGGATGACAGAATTTTATTTTTGGGTAAACTAATAGAAACAGGAGTAATTATTTCTAAAGAGTTTTTAAAAAGCAAAAAATTTTGAGTTTGGCAATATTAATGTTTTAGATTTGCTGACAATTCTTGAGGGAGCTAATAAAAAAATCTAGCAATTTTGTTTAAAAGCTACAATATGTAAATTTTTCGCCGCTACAGGTCGCCTATTAAAAACAAAGGCGTAGCTTGGTGGCACCGAGTTTGAGTGTGGAATCATGGGAAATGTCGTCTTCACCTTACAGTCAGTGGAAAAGAATCGGGACGGGACTCAAGCAGAAATGTTATTATAGATGATTATAGGGGTTATGCGCAATCTAACTTCTGTTTTCTGTAAAACAGATTAGATCGCTTCCAGTTTAGGACTTTTGTGTGTGCTTCATGAAAAATTAGCCGTTTTATTCAAAATAACTTAAAAGGAGCGAACAAAGATGAGCATAACTGATGTCCCCCGCATATGCAGATTGATATTAAAAAGCTTTTTTAATTTTTCTTCTTCACACTAACGTTTAGATATTTCATAGAATAAAACACCTATAATAATGTGAACTAGGTAGTGTCGCTGAATACCTTAAAGGTCCATAGATATGGCGTCAGTTCTGCTGTTAACACTTTCTCTGACAAGCGGATGCAATGAAACCAGTTTTCCAGTTTAGTCATGTGACGTTCGACATAAACCCCATTAACGTTACTGTAGTATGAAGCAGCGCAGGGCCGAATGATGTTGGATCTGAACGAGGCAGCTGGAGAGATGGCTAATGAGAGACGAACGCAACACGCCTCGAGAGCAGCGGAACTTTTATTATGCCACAGTCGCCGGCGCTACTTCTTCCGGTCAAGCGTATATTAGATACATTTGACTGTTTTGAAAATTACGTTATGACCAGGTTATGACGTTACTCTGTGCGTTCGCTCGGCGGCTGCTGTGAGAAACTTGCTGCACACTGCAGTAAGCTTAGCTAGAGCGATTTTAAAATATCATAAATGCTGGTTGGCTTGTGTTGATAAATGGCATACAATTGATTTTAAAACATATTGTATGATGGAGAAAATGCTGTATTACTAAGCTACTTGACAAAATAGTGTTTTTTGCTGAGGCATCAAGAAATCTTGATCAAGAAATCAAGAAAACTAGATTTAAACAATAAGACTAAACGTGTCAAGCTATATAACAATAATTTATTTTCTGTCTATAAATGTTACTAAACAGTTGTTCCCTTGTCTAATAAAACATGTAATATATTAAAGCGTCTTTAATGTTTCCATGGTTTCTGCAAAATAAATACCGGAAACCGAGGGCAACGCGGATATGACGCCATTGACAGGCGACTCCCGTACACGTCCCGTATCCTTGGTTAAATTTGCGATTTTCTCTCACGATTTACAAATAGTTGGAAAAATTTGGGATATTGTAACTTCTCAACTGAACACAATATATAACACTGGCCTAGTGGTTTTTGGATATTTTACGGCAAAAATCTTACACTGTAGCTCTAATCAAACCTGTACGCTGCAGTGAATACTGCCAAATGAGAGCTTAGAGGTGCATGAAAAGTTCCTGATTTAAAAAAAAAATTATGTTACATGATACATGTTGCACTTGGATATTTTTAGCACATTTGGTAATTACAAAAAAAGATTAATTGTTAAATTATTTAAATACTGAAATTTATTTTAAATAATTCTGAAGCTGATTTATAAGATGACTGAGGCCCTCTAGTGGATCTCGGTCCCCTATTTGAGAACCACTGTACACTGAGTTCATTATCGCAAAATAGACGGTGATCAGGAAGACCCCAACATTAAGCAGAGGGGTTTTGTATCACCCTAAAGGTTTTTATTTAGTTGATAATGGTTGATTGGCTGTGCATGATCCCTTACATAAGCTATTTGATTTCTATAATTTATATTAGATTATTATTTATAAATATACATATACAATTTTTTTTCACAATTGATCAACCTCACAGGTTGTTAAAAAACAACAACAACAACGTCACAATGTTCTGTTCTGACTGATTGATGCTCTATCAACCGAATACACAAGCTACTGGATGGCGTACCATTCACCGCTTCACATCCATACTCCCTCTAGGCACTTTCTCTTTGATCTTCTGATTAGGAAGACAACGTTGAAGTAAAGAGTGTCACAGTGCTATCACAGGTTCCGTGGTCGCTGTAGGGAAATCAGCAGGAAAAGGAAGCGAGGTGCGATTGGGAGGGGTGAATATCTTTGGTGACTTTCAGCCAATGTCATCCTATAGGCCTTTGATTCCTTCCAGTTAGTATTCTGTGCATACTCACTACTCAGAGTCAGAAACTCTTCCTTATCCAATTCATTCGCTCCATTCTCTCTCTCCCTTCAGCTCAGCCTCTATCTCCCCCTCTCTATCGCTCTGATTTTCTTTGACACATCTTCTCCCTTCCATCTCTCAAGGGTTTTCCAGCTCTGAGGATGACTATTGTAATGGGCATAGTCATTTGAGGTCTGAAGGATATTAATGTTCGTCCGGTCTGGAATATAAATAAATATATATTCTGTCCTCAATTTCACAAAGAAAAAAAAAAATGGCCTACATAAACAGACCTGTGTTCTATATGGCTTTTTCTTATATGCAAAATATAAAGGCATACAAAAAGTTTAAAAGAACTGTGTGAAGATACACAGAAGGCACAAATATACTAACATTGTATCTTGTACTTTCTTTGTTAAGAATAGATTTTGAAAAGAAAAATCTATATTTAATGTCAATACTAGTAAATTATTCTGCCCTTATACATCTCTACACAGTAGTAGTGGCAATTGATGTACCATCAAACAATTTGTTCTTCTGTTAAATTTGTATTACAATACCAGTGATCCTCAGCCAAATATCATCACAGAGAAAGATGAACTTCTTTCCATGCTGAGCAATTCATTTAGCACTGGTTTCATATGCACAAAAAGCATGCACTAATAACTGTTTTGAATTATCAAAAGAAAGCAGAATAATGTACAAATAATCATTCTTGTGGTTATCGATTCGGCCACTAGAACAAAGTCATTCATCATGTAAGAAAAAAAACCCAGCAGCTTCAACTCCACAGGGGAAAGTATGTGCACTGTTACAAGATACCTCTCCATTTCAAGCATGTTAAAGGGATAGTTCACCCAAAAATGAAAATGCATTTACTCGCCCTCAAGTTGTTCCAAACCTGTATGAATTTCTTTCTTCTGCTGAACACAGAAGATGGAATTTTGAAGAATGCTGGTAACCAAAGAGTTGATGGGCCTCATTGACTTCCATAGTATTTTTTTCTCCATACTATGCAAGTCAATGGGGCCCATCGACTGTTTGGTTACCCATATACTTCAAAATATCTTTTTTTGTTTACAGCAGAAGAAAGAAATTCATGCAGGTTTGGAACAACTTGAAGGTGAGTAAATGATGACAGAATTTATTTTTGGGTGAACAATCCCTTTAAGAAATGTGAAATTTATTGTATAAGAGTTAACAAATGGATACATACTTTATGCAAACAAGCCTTGGCTTTATCATTCCACTGTTCAAACTCAGTGTTAATCCAGTAGGACAAAAATGATCCCATCACCTTCCACCTTCCAGCTTTCAGCTCTCATCATCTTTCCCATCTCCTGTTCTCTTATGTTTCCATGAATATATAAAGTACACACGTTTTAAATGTGTTTGGGTCAAAAATATCTTAAGTCAACAACAATCACGTGTGACATGACATAAATAACAAAAGATGTCTTAACTAGCATTTGTAATAATCTCTGCATGTGGTGCTTGATAAAACAAAAAAATGAAGATATATAAATACGCAAAGAATCTGTGGCGTTTAAACCGTTTTAAAATCCAAGGTTACTCTAGTAAAATTACATTGATTTCAAAATCTCAAGATCACGCCACAGAAAATCACATCATCATAAACAGCTTCTTCATACAGGTAACCATCTCAAGTTCGCTTCGCTAACTGCCTCGTGGAAGGGCCACTATTGAGGTAATTCAGTTAAGAACTCCTTATGGAATGACCCTTCAAGTAGCATTTCCTTCCCACTGTGGCCTTCAAATGAGTAAAAATGCTGTTTAGAATACTGCAGTTGAATGTTGCTCTTCCAGTTTATTAAACTGAGGTTATCACAGTGAGACCCTGCAATTAGTTTACAGCAGTTTGGAAACAATAAAATGAAACCTATGCAACTATGAAAACAAATGTGTCCACAAAAGAGTTTTCAAATGCAATTTAAAGCAGCACTGACACCATTCATGCTCAACAGCTGTTCATATAAAAGCACTAATTCATTCATTATGCAACATACCCTTCCACAAAACCTTGAGAAGTGCAAGCAGTGTGATTTCAAGTCACCACTTCGAACCTTTGCATTAAAACAAAAACACTGGATACTAATGGTTACCACAACAACCGGTGGTTAAAATCAGTTTTAATAAGCATAAAAGCTTACAGTAAGTCCATCTAATTTTCTGCCAATCTCCTCTGTTCTGTCAAAGAAAATAGATTCCTACTTTCCATCAGTATAAAAAATTAGGGAAATGTGTTGACAACATAATGACATCTATCAAACTGACTAAAAAAGAAAATGTTAATATTTCACTTCCTTAATCCTGTATGAAATCACCTGGATAAAACACTATGTCTAAGCTTCATTAATAAGGGGTTTAACTCATTCTCAAGACATCTGACAGCAATTTAAACCATGCACTTAATGTCTTTTAAAAAGAGACATGTTGTATGATCAATGTTTTTGTCTGGATTGAGTCAAACTACATGAAATATGTATATAAAAGGTGCCCAAGGGCGGCTCCACATGCAACAATCAAGGTTGTGTTTCCATAGTAATGTCACATAGTTGCCATGGCAAATTATTTCTTGTTGAGATAAAATGACTATTTTAAACAAGGAACTATCCAGCCATTTAAAATCACATGGTCATTAGCAGGTCTTAAAATTAAGTAAATACAACCTCAGATGAACAACAACACATGACATATTACACCGTGTCATTATTTATTCAACAAAAATAAAGACAAAATGGAGAAGTCATAGGTGACAAACTAAGTACACCCTATGATTCAGTTGCTTGAAGAGACACTTTAAGCAGCAATAACTTGAAGTAATCAGTATGACTTTATCAGTCTCTCACATCATTCTGGAAGAATTTTGGCCCGCTCTGGCCCGCATCTGTTTATGCACAGCTCTTTTAAGGTCCCGCCACAGCATTTCAATCAGGTTGAGGTCTGGACTTTGACTGGGCCATTGCAACACCTTGATTCTTTTCTTTATCAGCCATTCTGTTGTAAATTTGGTCTCGTCTGTCCAAAGGACATTGCTCTTAGAAGCCTTGTGTTTTGTTCAGATGCAACTTTTTTAAACCTAAGCCGTGCTGCCATGTTCTTTTTAGAGAGAAGAAGCTTTCTCCTGGCAACCCTTATAAACATGCCATACTTGTTGAGGCTTTTTCTAATTGTACTGTTATGAACTGCTGATGTCTTTCCTCCTTGGCATTGTGTTAACGCACACCTGAATGCTCCAGACCAGCAAACTGACAAAACTTCTGCTTTTATAGAAGTAATGACACTTGCTGATGATCAGTTAATCAAAGACATTTGATTAACAATGCCTGTCTGCTATTTACCCTCTTAATTCCTGTACTTAGTTTGTCACCCATGGCTTATCCATTTTGGCCTAGTTTTTTTTTAAATAAATAATGACATGGTGTAATATGTCCTAATTTTAAGACCTGCCAAGGACCAGATGATTTTTTATTATCCTGATACATAAAACCATAGAATTCAATGTGTTCTTTCTTTTTCACACAACTGTTTATACTTTATATACATATATACACACACATATTATATATACACACACACACACACACACACCTATACACACACATTTTTGAATATTATATATAATATATATAAAAAATATATATAAAATATAAGAAAATACAAAAAAAAAAAAATTTCAAAATGCCAGTCTTGGCAAGTATTCATTTATGTTTTAAGTGAACACATACAGTGGAGAAAGAAAACAAATTAGTAATTAGTAAGTATAATGGATCCGTGCCTCAGGTCTTAAAGTGACAGCAGCCTAATATACCTGCTGCCAAATTATGAGATAGTTTCCCCCCATGGTATAGATGTCAAAATTATGGCCAGTGAAAATGCTGAGTGGCTTGTACCTGTGGCTAATGAGCAAAAAAGTTAATGTATATATATATGTATATGTATATGTCTTGCCTGTCCTTTTCAACACTTGTCTCTGGTACTTAATGCTTTCAAAAACAAACATAATGTAAACATACACATACCATGCTAAAGGAACACCTCCTGCACTTCAGATCCTTTAATAAAGAAATTGTACAAATACTCCAAACATTAAGGGCAGAAGGCATTACTTTAGCTGTCAGCAGAAAATAGTGATCATTTGGAGATGCCTTTCGTGCCCAACACTTTCCCTGTCACAGCCTTTGTTTCAATAGAGCAATCACCTATCACCACGCTCCCTCCCTCTAGCAGCTGCATCTGAAGACACAGCTGCTGTGGCAGTTTGCACATATCAATGTAGACCACAGACTAAAGTTTTATGAGAATCATGAGAACATAACAACAAAAATGCTGGTTTTACTGTCAGCTTGTTTGGTGGACTTGATCATCTAAGCAGTGCAATACAAACACTCATCAAGATTCAAGACTGACAATTGCCAGTTATTTAGTTATTTTAGTTATTTTTTCACCAGATCTAATAAAATATCCATTGAAAATCCTACAATCCAAAAGCCATGTGAGCTCCCTACATTTTTCACTGATAATACATCATCAAATCAGACCATTTGTGTGGGTAGAAATACATTATGCTTTATTAATTACTAAAATATTCAATGCAAAGCTAAATTAGTGGGGTAAATATCATCTCTCATTTCTTATGAAGAATAAATGAAGACAGGTGATATGCATTTTGATTCATTTAATTTTGAAGAAATCTGTTAAACACATGATTCTGAAAATTATAGCAGCTAATTTCCATATCAGAGTAAGAAATAACAAAAAAGTTATTGTGATGAATATTAAAATAACTGAAATATAAAGTTGCAGTTATGAGAAAACAACAAGAACAATCTTTTAATATTTTTAATATTGGGCTTCCATAGAAAACCATTTAATGTACAAATGTTTATATAGTATTGAATTTATTAGTTTATTGTATAATTTAAGGCATTTTTTTATTGCTTCTTGGACCCCTTTTTCTCTTCTATAAAAAGATATAATAATTGAGGCACAATTCCTCAATGGCAAATATATATATATATATATATATATATATATATATATATATAAATAAACAAACAAACTAGTAATGTTAAAATATAAAAATTGTACATACCTGTTTATTTTCTCCTGTAAATATAGGCCACTCAAAAAGAACTGACATCGTTAAAAAAAAACCTACTAAAATGGTGGCCTCTGAATTTGTTATATGTGAATCTCAATCAACCAAACAGCAGAAGGGCAGTGAAATAAGAAGGGTTCAGTTTATATAAACATCAAGAGAACAAAAGAGTGAATGGAGGAAAAGGGGAGGACAAAACACAAGAATAATTTATTTTCCACTATTCAAAAAGGTGATAGACATTTTGTTCTTCTCCCTCTTACCTCATGCAGCTTCACTCTTACTTTATTGATGGCTTTCAACCAGCGCAGACGGGAAGGAGAGAAAGGAGGTGGGCCATCCTCATAGAAACTGAAAAAGACAATTAAATGCCATAAGACCAAGTGCTGGAACTACACTTTTGGCCCATTTCCTGGAAGAGTATATTATACATTTACATGCATATAATTTGATAAGTTAATTTTGTCACCTTTTTGAAGTATACTAGCATACATATGGTCTCAAAGCTAGCAGACATGAACTAAAGGCAACAAAACTAGAAATTTAGATCCGATCAGATCAGAAATAAACATTTAAAACATGATTCTGATACAGTTAAACAATATGTAATTATAAGGTTTCATTACAGTTACAATCAGGTCAATCAATACACATTTTCCAGTGTTGAACTTTTATATTTAAATATTAGCTTAGTTTTTAGGATTCATGTGTATCGTGTGCATCTTCACATCCATTCAGTGTGAAACACATACCTGTGCTGCCTTTCTGGCTTTCTCCCTTGATGAGCAA